>NC_059109.1:25252834-25555959 GCF_020740685.1 Jaculus jaculus | reverse complement strand
ATTTAAGAAGCAAGAGACATCTTCATTACATGTCTTGCCTTAAGGATTTTCAAGCATACAAGAACTCCCTAATTAATCTTTACCTGAATTTCTAGTCTTCTGACTAAGAATAACAAGACTATGTGGAAAGGTGGCTATGGTGTGCATATGTGTGTAGAGTGAACTTTTTAATCATTAAAGTTTCATTTATTTTTATTAAGTTTTGTTTATTGTTATAGCCTTAGTGCTACAAAATAAACATGAAAGGCTAGGGAGATGGTTCAGCTGTTAAAGATGCCTGCTTGCAAAGCCTTCCACTCTAAGTTCAATTCTTTAGTACACACAAAAAGCCAGATGTATCTAGAGGTCATATACAGTGGTAAGAGGCCCTGGCATGCCCATCGTTATTTCTTTCTCTTTCTCTCTCTCTCTCTTTCCAAGTAAGTAAATAAGTAAATACAAATATTTGAAATAAATCATGGAGTCCAATTACAGAAAAATCAGTCATTTATTAAAATAGCTGACATGTGTCTACATATATCTGGGGTAATCTGAGAGTTTACTGTCTTTGCTGAATTTATAGAAATCTGAAACCAAAAATTGTGTGACTTTAGATGTGTGTATTTTAAAAAAAAATTTGAAGTTTTCTGTGACTCCCAAAGGTTCAACATAATTTCTCTTAAGGTGCAGGAACCTACTGGGCAAAAAATGTTCAGTATCTCCCATATTTACCTCTGTGCTTCCCGGCCATTGAAGGAAAGAAGCAGAAAGTAATGGGTTAGAAAAGAATGGAAAAGAGGGTGAAAAGTGAGGGAAAGAAGTGAGTCCACCATTTTGGTTGTTATCACTCCTGTCATAGATGACTAAGTAGAGGGTCTAAAGTGCCTACAGACTGAGTAGAAGATTGTTCATTCCAGGTAAGATAAGGTTGTACAGGTTGTGAACTCTAGGAGGAAAACATTTACGCACAGCTGGATATGAAATTGTTTATTGTGAAATTACTTGAGTGTAGGGAAAAGACAGAATAAGGAATGAATAGTTCTGAGAAAGGCTCTACTCCAATCAGAGACTCTAGGGTTAATGACCTTTATAAGAAGTCCTGCCCCAATTGACAATTGCTCAGCATTAGACTCCCTCCTTCTTCAGTCACTGGATAACAGCCACTCCAAGAAAAGTATTGCTTAATGTTGAAAACTAAGGCAGGCCATGAAGAAACTAATAATGAGAAGTTATTAAAAAACCACACTCTGTAGCTGGCACCCATTTCTTGAAGGGCAATCTCAAAGGCAAATCTCTGAGTTTCCTAAGGTAAGTACTAAGTTCTTAAAATATAAAACTAGGAAATACTAACTTCTCTCTCTCTCTCAAATTTCCAGCTCCAAATAAGAAAGTAATATAATGATTTATATACAAATGGACATTTCAACAGAGGGGTCTATGTATCATCATTTTGGTAAGTCTACATTACTTATTAGGAGAATTTACAAAAAAATACATTCCCAATTGTTTAAAACTGGAAGCATAAGTGATCAAACTTAAAGAAAACATATATGTAGTGTTCAAAAAGAAGACATTGAAACATTGAAGTATATACCATTTGATGAATCTAGAAGGAGTTAATATCTTTCATTTTGCCTGCCTTTTGTGGGTTTCCATGGGGATCTTTGTAGAGCATCTGACTACAGATGAACGTACATGTGCTCGAACAGAATCCATTTCAATTACAGACTAGCCACAGCTGCTCCTGCAGCTCACAAAAATTCAATGTGAATTTATTGAATGATTAATATGTGCCCAAGATTATGTAAGACTCTCTGAAACATTTATAAATGTAGGAAGCCCTTGCCTTTGTTTCCTTAAGGCAATAAATATTAAAGCCACATATGGTAATCAGAATAATGATGGGAAAAGAGAGTTAATACCCATGGCAAAAGACAGACGGTGGGCTGGAGAGATGGTTTAGAGGTTAAGCGCTTGCCTGTGATGCCTAAGGACCTGGGTTCGAGGCTTGATTCCCCAAGACCCACCTTAACCAGATGCACAAGGGGGCGCACACGTCTGGAGTTCATTTGCAGTGGCTCAAAGCCCTGGCGCACCCATTCTCTCTCTCTTCTCTCCTCTCTCATTCTCTCTGCCTCTTTCTCTCTCTGTGTCTGTTGTTCTCAAATAAATAAATAAAAGTAAACAAAAAAATTTAAAAAAAAAGACAGACGGTAAGAGAAAAGCCTGCCAAAAACATTTAGTTTAAGTTTTATAAGACAATTTTGCCATTACATATAAACATATATAAGCTGAGTTTTATGAGCATTTATGCAGTAGTATGCAAAGAGAAAGAAGATACAATCCAGTGACAACAAATGGGTAACTTAACAAGATGTTTTCTTCAGATTTTCCTGAATCCTTCTGTGTTGTTTTCTGATCCCTCTGGGATAGTGCAAGATGCATGGCAAGTAATCAACATGTTGAAGGTAGGAAGGACACCAAAGAGGCCTTCTTGATTCTAACAAGACTATATGGAAATAAAAAATTACTTAATAAAAAAATACTTAGTATATCAAGGTATGACATTTTGGAGCAGAATGCATGCCCTGCAATGACAAACATGATATGTTAGTTTACTTGACCATGGATATATTCACACATTTTCTTCATCCACCAAACACAACCAACATGGCTTTCTTCAATTTTGGGTAATCTGTCTTGGATTAGATAGCATAAGAATTGCCATAGCTTGACAGACAGACAGATGGCTATTCATATCCCCATGAAACAATGAACAAAATCTGAAGGAGTGGTGACTATGATGGGTTACCAAGGTACAAAGATTAACATGACATCAATTCTTTATATTAGACTAAATTATATTTCACCTAAATAAGGATATCAAAAATCATTAGAACTAAGTATTAAATGAAATAAGCTATATTGTAAGCAAGAAATAATTTATCTGAAATGAAAAATGCTAAAAAGTATGAATAGTTGAGAAGGTTGATTTTTATCTAAGCTAATCATGTACAGACACTTTGCAGAGTGATCTGAATTGAAGTGTTGGATGTGATATGATAACATAGTGAGCTTATGCTAGAAAGATACTCAAAAGATAAAAGGCTGGAAGGAAAATTCACAAAGTGTCTAAGATGTAAGTAGTATAGTCTCTATTAAAAACATGTCCACTAGAAAGATAATATAAGGCATGTGCAATTTTAGTCTCAAAAAGCCACATTTATTGTTCCTTTGTTTGATGGATTAATGTTGTGCTTTCTTTTCATATTTGACACAGAATCTTGCTATCTTGCTCAGAATGGCCTTAAACTTTTGTGTTCATTTAATCCCCCAGCCTGAGTCTCCCCAAAAGCTAGAACTTACAGGCATGCATCTATGAACTTGTCTAGGAAGCATATGCTAAAATTAAAATTACAGTAGCCAAAGTACAATAATGTCTGATTTTGTTTCATTTAATCCAGTACAATAAATATTCTAGCTTTCTACATGTAATCAATAAAAAATAATAATGGCTATAGCACATATTTAAAAATATTTATAAAAAGTGAATTTAGTTAAGTATGGTGATTATATTTTAAGAGTCCAATAGCTGCTGGTGATTGGTACCTACCCACTGACTGACAAGTGCAATTTTGGATATAGTTGCTCTGATTTTAGAAAATGTTTCAAAGTGACTTCTGAGACCTTGGATAGGTAAGTACATAGGACCTCTTAGGCAATGGCAATATATTTGGATTATAATGAGAAATAAACTAGATGATTTTAGGCATAAGATTGGCATGCCTCAGCCCCTGCTTCACAAGGCATCACTGTGTGTGGCTCAGACAAATGTGCTGCTCGGGGTGCACAGCTAGAGGCAGTCGTCCGCACTCATAGACTGCTACACCCTTCCCTGGGACACACTGGCTATGTATACAGGGTGGCATCACTGGACTTCAGTGAGCAAGTTATTTACATGTATTATAAATTCTGAGGAGGTATCTCATGTGGATCAAGTTTAAGCAGAGGAATTCAGAATAATTTTTAGAATTTTTTTTTTTTTTATCTGAGGCAAATAAAGGTTTGGTGGTAGGTAACTTGCTGTCATATGAAGGAATTAACTTACAGAAGATAGAAGTACAGAATCAGGGCTGGGAAGTTGTTCAGTAGTTAAGGCATTTGCCTGCAAAGCCTAAGGACATAAGTATGCTTCCACAGTAACCAGTGAAGTCAAATGAACCAAGTGGTACATGCATCTGGAGTTTGTTTTCAGCAGCCGGGGGCCCTGACATGCCCATTGTCTCTGACTCTATGTCTGTCTTCTATCTTTCTTTGCTTGCAAATAAAGAAATAAAATATTTTTAAAAAATAATCACATTTAATTCTGTGAAATATGAAATGACAGAAAAATAGAAAATAAATAGCATGCAATTTGTTTTATTAACATGGAATTTATATTTTGCAATATTCAGTATGGAAAGAATTATTTATAGTTGGAACAGATGAGATGACAGGGAAGGGGAGGGAAGGAAGAGGCAGGGAATCAGGAAGGAGAGGAGAGAAGTTGGAGAAAAGGGAAGTGGAGGGTAGGGGGAATGGTATGTTGACATCTCTCCTTTTCCCTCCCTTCCTCCCTTCTTCTTTCCTTCCCTCCTTCTTTCCTTTCTTCTGTTAAGGTTGAGGACCCCCAGGGAAGACCACCTGGACACCAAGTAGTAGAAAAGGAATATTTATTAGCCGGCTGGCTACTACATCCAGGACTCGGGAGCCTGAATGCAGTAACAGGATGTACTTCAGGGCTCCTTTTATGGGAGAAATCCATAAGATTGCACATCTTAGTTTTCCAGTTCAGTAGTTCAGTAATCAAAATTTTACAAAACCAAGAGTTTAAATTCCATTGATTTTAGAAGAAAAAAAAAGAAAAACTTCTGGAATCTCTCCTCACTCCATTTTCTCTCTCCTCCAACTGTAAGCAAGCAGCAGTTAATACAGAAGCTAAAGATTACATTTAGCAGTAGCAAGAAAAACATCTTAGCCAGGTGTGGTGGTGCATTCCTTTAATCCCAGCACTCGGGAGGCAGAGATAGGAGGATCACCATGAGTACAAGGCCACCCTGAGACTCCATAGTAAATTCCAGGTCAGCCTGGGTTAGAGTGAGACCATACCTCAAAGAAAAGAAAAAGAAAAATAGAAAAATGTCTTGTGGTCACTCATTGTGCGAAAGCAAGCCAAGCTAAAGTTCAAATGTAGGTGAGACCATATCCTCAGGTACCAGCTCAGCTCAACTTCCTTGTATAAGTTCACAGAATGGAGTCGCTATGTCCTTCTCCAGCTTAAGCCCTTGTCACATTCCTCACTGGTTCTATGGGCATGAGTCCAGTTCCAATAAGGTTTTATGCAGTCTTTCCTTCCTCATAAAAAGTTCACAAGCCAAGCTTCCAAATACAACTCTCTCTGCATGTAGAATTTTCAGACTTTCATTAGAATAGTTCATAATACTTGGTTTACCACTCTGGAAGATGTCTTCAGTTGTAAGCACTAAGTTTCCCATTTCTCCAGCACACACGTTCCAAATGACCAAAATCCAAATGGTCAGATTCACATCTCAGCAACTCTATGCACTCCACAGTACTAATTGTGTAGTACCCAGCTTCAGATCACTGGTGTTAACTTCCAAACCACGCACAGTTATAGGAGGAAGGGAATTTATTGACACACACACACACAAAAACAGAAATTCCATAATGGCAGAGGAAGTTATCCCACTTTCACAGGTCCATGCACAAAGAGAAAAGCCACCATCAACACAAGCAACATACTCCAGGAACTCCAGGCAAAGCTCAAGTACTTTGCATATCTTTAGACTAGAATTATCCAAACACACCTTAAGGCTGAACCCCAGAATCACCCACAGGGACACCTCCTCCAGTTAAGTAACTGGAGATCTAAGCTACATGTTTTAATAAACACCCAAATCAACCTGGGGCCATCCATTCAAACTACCACAGTGTCTCTTAGGACTGACACAGAGGTTCCCCACTTGAACTCTAAGCAGCTGTGATTATCCACTGGTCAATTAAGGCATCCTCTTGCTGGGAACAATGGACCTTAAGAAGTCTCACCTGCCCTGCATATACATATAGGCAATGAGCAAATTCCATCATATCCATAACTTTCCCATGGTTCTTTAATTAGCCCATCACACATGACCCTGTTAGTAACCCTTCATTCATGTCCTTTTAAGCCACAATAATTAAACTCATTGTTTTAACAAGTTAGACTTTGGAAGAACTATTATTTTGATCTGTTATCAATTTCATACCAGAAGTAAAGAAATATATCTTTCCCAAGCAAAAGTTCACTGAACACTAAGAGGAACAAGGAGTAAACAGATGACACAAATATGACAAGTGGTAGAAAAACACGGGATGTGTAGAAATAAAGACACACAGTGAAAGTAAGGTTTTCACGCAGTATATAAAAAGATGCATATTGCTGTGGGTGCTTGCCTTCATGGCATGTGAAAGGTTTTGAGTTCAAACCCTAAAACTGATGAAATACAAATAAATAAAAAGAATAGGGAAATGAGGTATAAACCAAGGGGTCATGTAAGGTAAAGAGAAAGCATTTTGAAAAAAAAAAAAAAAAAAAAAAAAAAACCTGATTATATCTTTGGAATATTAAGGCCCATTTTTATCTAAAGATGATCCACTACCTGAGACCTTAAGATTGAATTCAAGGTAGGTATTAATTTAACAACAACAACAACAACAAAAATTAGTCAGTTAGTTAAGATTCCTCCAGTATTTGACGGAAACCAGATACAAATTCAGTTATTTCCAACACCATGAGCAGGCCCACAGGCTTGGCCTGCTATGTGCAATAAAATGCAGAGAAGACAGCTGGATTTTGGAAAATTATTCATCTTTTGATGCAGTGATAGGAAATGAGAAGTTTTTGATCTATGTACGTATAAGGTGGAATCTTGGGGAGAGACAGCAAATATCTGATGGAAAATGTATTAGTAACAGACAACTTACAAAGTAAAGCTAAAATGAACTTCAATTATATGGGGATAAGAAGCTACACAGGGCTCATTAATTCTGGTAAATATGAGGATGGAGTTTTGAACCTCTCTTGTGATCCTGACATTCACACAATGCACAATTTATTGCATTCCATAACTGCCTCCCAAGTGCATTTTGAATCTCATCTGACTTTCACACTGCAGATGACTAATGATTTTGAGCTATCATTTGGAATCACTGCCCCCATACTTGCTCCTGAATTTTTTGTAATAATATGATACACCCTCTGATATAATTTTTATAAGACCTTATGTGTGAAAGTATGCTGGTTATATTAAATGAAAAATATTGCAAACAAATTAACTGAAAATAGATCAACTTGAAGAGAAAAGATAATCAGCTTAGATACAATCAATTGGACTCTGAAATGACACAAATGGATTGAACTGGAAATATATAGACAACTTCAGCCAGCTGGCCCCTATGTAGTGCGAAGAGTAATTTTCTCCCTTCCCTTTGGAACCTGAGTAATGATTTCCACCTGATGACAGCTCCCAAGCAGGCTTCTCAGTGGTTTCCCAAGGGATTTGAGGGTCTGGGTCAAGCCAGATATCACACAGGATGGATAGTATGGCAAAAGATAATAAAGAACCTTGAGCTCTAGCTAGTTAACCTCTTAGATTCAAAATTCTCAAGGGGTAGAGAACTTGTCCTACTTTAATAGACAAGGAGTCCAATCTCTCTACAAGAAATTGGTCTAAGTCTCACAGCTAGTAAGTGGCAGATCTGGAGTTCACCCACATATGTTTTACAGCAAAGCATGCACTTATCACGTGTAGAATAGTCTCCCAAGAAACTGGGTGGGAGCTGAAACCAGAAGCAAAGTGTACAGCTTCTCTGTGGTACACTGCCATCTCTGTGCTGTAGTGACTTTCTCACAGGGCAGGTAGCGACCCAAGATGTGGAGGACCGTGCTGCATATAAGGAAGAGAAAGAGGAAATAGGGCTACTAAACTTCAAAAGATCAATGAAATTTAATGGAGACTAACAAATATTTAGAATGAAAAAAAAAATTGTATCCAATAAAATGACTGTAATACATTGGTCTTTCTCCCTGTCACTTATTACTAATGGTTTTCCTGTTGTTCACTATTATTTAATATTATTTTAGTTTCCCTTCACACTTTTCTGTATTTAAAAATTATTTCTCACATTTTCTATTTAAGCTGACCTTATTCAGTAGATGACATAGCAAGCAGGCTTCTATAGTACCTATGGAATGAAAAGTTGCCCCAAAACCTTAGAACGAGTGGGGTGATCAAGCATGTTAATGATAACAAATTTTAACCTTTGTATTGACAAAATTTTATATAGGTCCATAAGATATTTTGATCATAGTCCTCTCCCACTGCTCTCTCTGACACACTTCCCTCAAACCCCTGTGTGGGTTACACTCTACCCTTTCTTCCCTCTAACCAGTCCCATTAATATTTTGATGTCTTTGTTTTGTTGGGGGCAATATTGTGCAGGTAATGACAACTGCCATGAGGTCATGAATGCAACAGCCAACATGTGTCTGAAATACAAGATTACAAAGCACTCTCCCCCATCTGATGGCATAGCCATGATTTTTTAAAAATAATTTTTATTGATTATGGACATACTTAAGTATGGCAACATCACATGTTGGCACCAAATTTTCCCTCATCCGTGCCTTCTTTCCAAAGAGAGCCCTCCTCATTTGGGTCACGGGTTATCCCTGTGGGGACTGTGCATTATGTCTTGTGGGATCAGCAGTCAGTTACTGGGGAGAGACAGTGCTTCAGGAAATGATGTCCCAAATTGTGGCTCTAACAATCTTTCTGTCCCCTCTTCCACAAAATTCTCTGAGCCATGTTGGTATGTTTTAAGTCTACTTCAGTGATGGGCACTTCGGAGCCTCTGGATCTTACAATGTTTTTATTTTTATTTATTTATTTAAGAGTGAGCAATAGACAGAGAGAGAAAAAGGCAGAGAGAGAGAGAGAGAGAGAATGGGCACACCAGGGCCTCCAGCCTCTGCAAACGAGCTCCAGACCGTGCGTCCTCTTGTGCATCTGGCTAACATGAGTCCTGAGTAATTGAGCCTTGAACTGTCCTTAGGCTTCACAGGCAAGAGCTTAACCGCCAAGCCATCTCTCCAGCCCCTCACAATGATTTTTAATAATGTGCTCTGAAAGACTTTTGTCAATGTTAAGCTTTCTAAACTATTTAAACTTCATTAGTTTTATATTTCCATGGAATGTAGGAGTCATATATGCTTTTACAAACCATTTATTATGTCTAAAAGAAAGTGCTTCAAATTGTCAAATCTTAGTTAAATAACAAGTTTTTATTTGTTTTTACTGCTATAGTAAAAATAGCACAAAATTATCTTTTGGAAGTTCAGATTATATCTGTAGAGAAAGGCAATAGCTCAAATCCTGAAAACTGAAAATATTCCTATCAAGAATGAAAATCCAAATTATATTTCAGTATATATGGGAAAATTCTGTGGTATCCAAAGTAATTGCCAAAGAAAATTTGGGAAATACAAATTTAATACAAGAGGAGTAAAAGAAAATAACTTACAACTGTGATTAGATGATTGATTGATTGATGATACAAAGACAGATGATATATAGTTGATGGATGGGTGGATAATGATAGAGAGAGAGAGATAGAAGATGGATAGATGGGTGGACGGATGGATAGACAGATAGATAGAAAAATGACAGATAATTAATTTTAGGGATTGAAAGAAATTTTGTTTAAATTAAAAACAACACAATTATTTGTATGTTTTTCAGCATCTACAAACATGGGAGATAAAAAAAAATCTTAACTGAGCAGCATAGACACTTAGGATGTGGTGTTATAGCCAGCCCCACCTGGCGAGATCGAAGAACACTCGTGTTCAGTTCACTGTCTTGTTGCTGTTTTTCACCTACTGTCAGATAAGTGATATGCAGCTGCTCTACCAACTTCTCCCTTGCTGTGATGTGGCTTCTCATTGAGACTGTATACCAAAATAAATATTGTCCTCCCATCAACTGCTTTTGGTCAGGTGTTTTGTCCCAACTACACAAAGGTAACTGCAACAGCTATTTTGAATAGCTTTTCTATCCATACGGTTTTCAAATCACATAAATGCTGAACAGTATAATATAAAACAATGCACCTTACTATTAGAATTTTAATCTGTAAACTCCCTTGAATGTGTTGAAGGCTTTATCTCAAATGTAGCAATATCCACATGTGGCTATGAGGAAAAAACTGTTGCATGGGGCATCTGGCTTCATGAATAGGTGCCTTTATTAATCCTATACACATTGGAGAATATTGGGAGTTGATGGCAACTTAGGAAGTAGGACCATGTTGAATAAAGTATATCTTTCAGAGGTGGTAATTTTATAGGATATATTTTGTTCTCGGCATTTTATCTCTCCACCCCCCCTCTCTCTCCCAGGTAATAAATTTTGCTCAACCTTCCATTCCTCTGTGGTGATAGGACTCCTCACAGGCCAAGAAACAATAGAGATAAGTGACCATGGGCTGAATCCTTTGAATCCTTTGAACCATGAGTCAAAACAAACCCTTCCTCTTTTAATTTGCTTGACTCAGATACATTGACAGAGCATTAGAAAGCTAACATCCTTATAAGGATAAATTCAAAGGCCAATTATTCAATAATTTCTTTTCCCATCAATCTGTGAACAAATTATCCATACAATCAAGAAATCCTGTGTGTAATTTGCCTGTGTAACTAAGGCAAGGCCCTGCTGAATGGATCTTCATGCCTAGAGATGAGCAGAGCTGAGGATTCAAGACTAGGACTGCGCATATCTGCAAAAGCAGAATTTAAAAGCACTTCAAGCACAGGTGAGTGACTTGGATATGGTCATAGTCATTTACTCAATCCATAAAAACACAGGTGGTTCTTGTCATACTCTACTATCCTGAGACGAATTTACACAGTTTAAAAGTGATATGAAGTTATGGATTGGGCTGGAGAGATGGATAAACACTTGCCAGTAAGGTCAAAGGACCCAGGTTTGATTCTCCAGCACCCACATAAAGCTAGACACACAAAGTGGCACATGTATCTGGACATTTTATGTAATGGCTAGAGACCTTTGTGTGCCCATTCCCTCTCTCTCTCTCTCTCTCTCTCTCTCTCTCTCTCTCTCTCTCTCTCTCTCTCTCTCTCTCTCCTTCTCTCTCAAATAAAAAAAAATATTTTTAATTACAAGAGAGATTTGGTCATATACTTCAATATTTTAATAATAAATCAAGAATTCCTGCCTTGGCCACCACTGTGGAAACTGCCATTATCATGATGTGTATCTTGTGTGGGGCTTAACTTAGAAACCTTTCAGCACTTTCATTGAGTGGGATAATAATAAAAGTTACAAAACTTCAAGATCCTGAAATTAAAACCTCAAAAATCTTTAATATATGGGAGGGAAAATCTGCTTTGTAGTCTTACACATTTGGGATGTAATAGGAAATACATTGGTGTTTAGTATGGAAGAAGGACAAGATTTGGGAACTCTATGTATATTTGTCTTCAAACATTCATGAAAACATCCTGTTCTGTTATTATCCTTTACTTTTAGAGGGTTAAATTTGGACTATGCTGACATAACTATTATCAAATTCCAGAGAACTTCAGCTTGCTGTGAAGCCAATGAGGGAACTTACCAGGGCCTTTTTGCCCAGATTCAACTGTCTTTCTTAGTCATTGACCATTCCTCATTCTCTTACAATGTAGCTAAGAACACTTAAGCAGAGATAAAAAGCTTTCAATGCTGACAGAGAAAACCGATGCGTTTCTGTCTTACAAATAATGTTACATATTAAATGTCACATCCATAATTGTTTTCCCTGAGTATTTAAAATATTCACTTGCAAGTCATCACAATAGATTGAAAGCATCTAATTTATTTAATCAAAAATATGTTTGGGGGCTAGAGAGATTGCTCAGCAGTTAAGGTACTTGTCTGCAGAGTCTAATGACCTAGGTTCAGTTCCCCAGTACCCACATACAACCAAATGGAGTTCACGTGCAGAGGATAGAGGTCCTGGCCCAAGCTTGCTCTCTCTCTCTCTCTCTCTCTCTCTCTCATCTCTATTTCTTTCCGCTTACAAATAAATAAATAAAATGTTAAAAAAAAAGCATGTTGTGGGGTGAATTCTTTGCACTTTCTACTGTGAACCAAAATATACTCTCTTTCACTCTTAATCATTCTCCTTAGATGACAGTTAGATAGACAGATGATAGATAGATAGATAGATAGATAGATAGATAGATAGATAGATAGATAGTATATAGATAGACAATATATGTCCACATATTGACACCACTGAATGGGCAAGTACGTTTTCAAAAACCAAAATATCTTCTATACACCTGCTATGTTAATTGAAATCTCTCTTATTAGATCTGTTCAGAGTAAGTTATTGTTGACTGTAGTTGAGTGAATAAAAGATTTTTTTCATGCAAAGTTATACTCCAAACAGCTGCTTAGGTACATTAATTTCTCTGAATGGCCTTGTCTTTTTGATAGGAGCACATTCTTAAGGGAAAACAGCAACGACATATAAAGGTTGACATTGACATTCAGAGAAACTGCTACAAGTAAAATTCTGAAGAACAGTACACTGAAATAAAAGGAGAGGCACAAAAAACTGCACCACATAACTCCTCTGAGGAAAAGAGATTGATCACCAGCATAGGCTGAGTGAAACATTCCCCATATTACCCACCTGTGCTCTCAACCAACACACACATCAGCTCATTCCCTCCATCACCTAGGATGGTCCATTAGATGTAGGGAAACTAGTAAAGGAAATAGGTAACAAAATAAAAATACAGAAAGAAACAATCAGCTTGGGAAAAAAATAATATCTATATTTAAGTGTGTAAGACTAATCCTGTTAATGAGAGAAAATATAAAAAGGAAAAGAGAAATAAAGAGAGGCTAGAAAGGAGTCAAAGGGAAGACAGAAGATAAAAAGGAAAGAGAAAAATGAAGGGAAAACTTGAGTTAAACAACCAATTATTGATTATGAACACAGATTGCTATGTAGTTTATAAATTATAAATGTTTCCAAAATCATTCATAATCTTTATAATTATAATCAATAGCATATGCAAAACAATCAAAGCCAGCCTCTGAGAGAGTAAACTGTGATAGTGAGCTGGCCTATAATACTACCAAATATTTATTGAACTTCAGGAAATGTTTGCTGTCATTTTATGCACCTTTGCATGAGAAAATAATCTGATTCAGAGATGTTTAAATTATCTCACATTTTTAAGTTGTAATTAAATGCTCTGTGTCTACTGACTTTCAATTATATTCTTTGTGGGCAATTTTTAATGTGAATTTTTATTTTTAATGAGGGTATAGTGTTTTCTTCTTCAATGAAAGTAGATTTAAAGGATTGATAGGTGTGGTTTTACCAGACTGCCTTCCACCAAACAGTACTTCATACAGGACACATAATAAATCCCTGTCCATATTGCATGTTTAGGAACACGGAGAGGTTGGCTGGTTCCCTGCACTAGTTTGTAAGTTGAGGAGCTCTTAAAGTGGGGTTGCAAAAAGCACTGTATGCATCAAATCTACTAGTCTCAGTCTTACTACTTCTTTTATTGGTTTCTATGTGGTCATGGAAGCATTTCCTGACATGGAATTAAGCATCACACATTTAGAAGTTGTTCATAGAGAAGATAAGGTCGGTCTAGGGAGAGATGGCTCTGAGGTTTTGCCTACAAAACCTAAGGACCCAAGTTCTACTGTCAAGATGTAAGCCAGATGTACAAAGGTGAGGCAAGTGCAAGGTAGCACATATCCACTAGGTGGCACAAGCATCTGGAGTTCATTTTCAGTGACTGAGGCCCAGGAGTGCCACATCTCCCTCTCTCTGTCTGTCCCTCTCTCTCTAAAATTAAAAGAAAAGAAAAAAGAATGAGAAGACAAGGTACAGTGTGCAGATTATACTTGATTACATTTCTGAAGGGGTAAACTTTTAAAAATTTCCATGTTTATTCAGGTGTCATGGTTAAAGATCTCTTCTCCATGAAAGGAATCAGGTGCTACTGTGAACGTTGACCGAAGCAATATTTTATTCGGAAGGTTTGAGGAAGTGACATTCAGGGAAGTTCTACAAGAACCACTTTCACTTTCAATAATATCGTAAAACTTTCTTCCCAATTACAGTATCTAGCCATATCTATAATGAAGCTGTGGACAAATTCTCCATGTCATTTTCTTTATTTCAGCAAAAATTATGGGAAAATGCATGTCAAGTACAATCACCGTTCTGTAAGGCTTTCATTTCATTATTTGACTGCACAATACACACATCTGTAAAGTGAGTAATGTGCAGATACCTGGGGTCATTTTCATTCATGGGCATTTCACACATCAGCCGTTTCTAAATGCCTGGGGTCCTTGCAAACTCAAGTATAAACTGTTCATTAAAATTTCAATCACTTCACACCTAGTGGCATGTACCATATGCTAGATATCCAGTGAAGAAATGACATAACACTCTGAAATTCCAATGTAGTCAGCTCTGGGCAACTTTTTGTGCACAAACTAATCTGAGCCGCCAGCCCTCTTTGGGGGAACAGGCAGTGTGACTGTGAGCCTACTCAGTTCCTATACTTGTAATTGAGAGGAAATGTCAGTGTAGTTTGTGGCAAATGAGAAATGGTATCTTTTGAACAGCCTCATCCTGTCATTGTGCTGTGCAGGTTGGGGAATTGTCATTATTATGTAATTCTTTGCTAAAAGCTTCCTTCCTGTCTGGGGATTACCCAGAAATATATATTCAGTATGACACGGAAATGTAATATAAGACTGAGGTTGTTAAATTGAGAAGATATTTTGGTGTGAGTTTCTTATATTTTCATTTGATGCATCAAGGATTAGGTGATCATATGTTTTCTTAAAGTTTTTTTTTAATAGAAATATCTTTTCAGAATACAATATCTTTTCAGTTCTTCGATGTGAATAGTTCTTATCCTTCCTTAGATTCATGACAGAATATCCTAGAATATTGTGTAAACCCTCTCAGGAAACAAGTGTATGTATAAACATAAATTCACAATATTGCTTCAATTTCAGGGAGCTTCATGGAACCTATAATCTTTTCCATGTGCCCACAAACTCAGGATATATAACTATAACAAACTACGAAAGTTGGGGGGTGTTGGCATCAATAGGAAATTAAATATACAATGGTGTCCACAAACTCAAGAGAAATACCTACCAATGAGGAAAAAATGTGTTGTCATCAGGAGGAAATTAAATATACAACAGCTTCTAATTCATAGGTGTGTATGTAAAAGCCCCTAAGAATATCTATTTCTCAAATAGTACCTTCATTTTCTTGAGTTCAAAGTAAGCCATCCCTGGGATGTGTTCCTGGAACCTAAGGAAGAAACAGCCCTAACTTGAGATGCGTGGGAGAGTAGCATGCCTTCCCTTCAGACAGCTTGTTCCCCCACATGCAGGGGGAGAAGAGACCAGCTTATATAATCACTCCTTAAACATTTGCTTCATTTCCGTACTAAATGTACTCATACATGTTGAAGGAATTTAAAGTGCTCAAGTGAAATCTGCTACAGAATATTCATTTAAGACATTTTTATTCAATACTTGCCCAGAGTTTTCCCTATCTCACGATTCAAAAGTACAGATTTATGTTATTTTGTAGGCAGAGTATTTTGAACAGGAAGGTTAACAAATTTTTAAGATAATTCTAGGAACATATCAGAAGTCACTGTGCTTGATGAAGTTGGAATCCAGACTGTAAAACTGTACCTATGCACTGCATTTCTCTTGATTTCCCTGTCTACTAATTAGTGCAGGGGAGGTGAGATAAGCATCTTTAATGCTCCATTTTTCTTACTTCCCTTAACATAATGAGGATACATCTCACACATTGTATTTGAACTGTTTAGCTTTCTGAACGAAGGGGGGAAATGCCAACCTGAAAAAGAAAGTCCTGGCATAAATCTCTGAGCTAAACCAACAAAAATGGGAACAACCAGTCCTAAGAGATGTCTTTTTATCACACACACACACACACACACACACACACACACACACACACACACAAAAAAAAAAAAAAAAAAAAAAAAGAAAGAAAGAAAAGAAAAAGAAATACAGAAATGTTCTTTGGGCTGGGCGTGGTGGTGTACTGCTTTAATCCCAGCACTTGGGGGCAGAAGTAGGAGGATCTCTGTGAGACTGAGGTTACCCTGAGACTACATAGTGAAAGACACGTCACAGTGGGCCACAGTGAGACCTTACATTGAAAAAACAAACAGACAAACAAACAAACAAAAAAAGGAAAGAAATGTTCCTTGGGAGGGACCATCATGAATTATGATCATTTAAAATGTTACCTCAGAGGTTAAGCTGTAAGCCTACTGCCTCTGTCCATCAGAGAATTTTCATGCCACATTCATATAGAGTATTCTTATCTTCTCTGTGTTCCACCTTTTAAGGACCTACTGTTTCATGAAAATCATTACTCATATTTCTATTCAATCTAGGACAGAATCATACTCACTACTTTGGGGTAAGAATGTGTTCAGCCCCTGCCAGTTACAGTACACATTTTCCTTGGCCAAATCAATGATTATTGGAAGATACATCATCCAAGCCACGTTAATCATTCTCTCCATCAAGGTTCACTAGTAGGGGACAAACATGAAGTTCAGTAGTGTCTGGAGATATAAGCATGAGGCAAACAAGCAACACAGTAATCATTAATTGGAAATGTGGTCAAGCAGAAACCCACAGATTAAGAAATACTGAATATGATTTTATGGCATTGTTTGAAAAATTATCTTGATGTGCTTAAGGCAACACCTCTCATTCACTATGGCCTCGTGAGTCCATTTTATTGCTTAAGTTAGTTTGCAATTTGCTTTTTTGATTCTTTGAAATAAAATAGTTCCAACCAACACAAAATCTGTTACAGGAATCTGGAATATCACATAACTTTGGGTTCAGCTAAATAAACAAGCAATATAGAAGTAATCCTTCTCTGCCTGGGAAGTTGATAAACTTTTTTTTGTACAAGTGAAGAAGTTCTTGCCTATACCATATAGGGAATCAGTATAGTTAAACTATTGGTACATCAGGACAGACTGAACATAAACAAAATATCTAAAGGCCTGCAAGGCTATTGAAATTCCCAACTGCTTCTTTCAGCCTACGTGAAAATCATGCAAGAAAGAAAGACAGAAAGAGAGGTCATCTTTAACCCAGAGCAGCTGTTCTCAAAGAAAATGGCAATTCAATATTACTCTCTTGTTATGCGGTCACCTAGGAAATCAAGGCTGCTAATGTTTATATAAGTAAATCTTACAAGATGAAGGGGACACAATCATGACTCAACAACAACAACAAACAGGGATAGGGAGAAATCACCAAGTACTAGATGCCAGAAGCTGGAGACCAAGGGGATGCTCACACTACTGGACCACGTGGAGTCAGGAACACACATCAGCACAGTATTAAAGGAGGCACTTAGAAAACATAGCAATTATAATGTTTTATTACTGTATTTAAAAATTTTTAAATAAATGAAACAAACTCATTCTGAAAAAAAGGCTGAAACTACAAAGCATACCTAAAAACCCAAACATTCATTGTATACTTCTTGTCCAAAAAAACAAAACAGTAACTCTATTATGAAGAATCATGTAATCTAATTCAACCTGGATTTAAGAGCCAGATTAGTGGCTTTACAGCCCCAGGCTTATACAATAAATTGTGTTGCTAAGAAACAGAAACTACTAAATGAAATTCACATTTAACTTAAGAGTCATCAAGCTTAGCCACTGGTAACCAGTCCAGAGAGGAAGCAGAGAGCACTGGAACAAAAGGCAGCCAACGTTCCTCCGGCATGATTTTGTCATAGAAACCTCAGCCCCAGCAAGTAACTGATGCCTAACATGATTCCCCCAACTTGAGTTTAAACAAAATAGAAGACTTCTACCAAATGATGGCATATCCAGAAATCAATTCTCTCTGATAAACTTAGATGTTTCAATAGAGAGAAGAGGGCAGAGCCATCCACCAAGATGGCGATGGTGGTTTGATTCAGGTGTCCCCCATAAACTTAAGTGTTCTGAATGCTAGATTACAAACTGATGGAGATTAGGGAATTAAGACCTCCTGGAGGCAGTGTACTGTTGGGGGTGGGCTTATGAGTGTTATAGCCAGCTTCCCCTGCCAGTGTTTAACACACTCTCCTGTTGCTATTATCTGTCTGATATTTCCCAGGAGGTGATTCCACCCTCTGCTCCTGCCATCATGGAGCTTACCCTCAAGTCTATAAACTAAACTAAACCTTTTTTTTTTTTTCCCACAAGCTGTTCTTGGTCTGGTGATTTTTGTCAGCAATATGAACCTGACTGCATCAATGGCAAAATAGAACCACTTTGACCAAGAAATTTACTTGGCTGCTCTTGAATGTTGGCCTCTGGCATCTGCCCAGCAAGAGTGAAAGGCGTCCACTTTCACATGGGAAAGTTTACTCTACCTGCTTAATTTGGCCTTGATATTTAGGGAATATTCAAAATTATCATGAGCTGTAGGTTATACATCTATTTAGGATCATATACCAACTAGAGAAAGGTGAGTTAGATCATCTAAGAGTTTGATATTAGAAGTGTATATAGAAGTTGAATGAGACACTGATATATCGATCTTCGGAGGTAAGTAAATGCAGAGTGTTGAGGTAGCTGCACTCTGCTTGAGCTGCCATCTTTCACAATGCTGCATGAATGCAATGAAAGATGTTATGGTGTACCCAATGGGCTTTTATTTTTCTATCTAGGTTCCCTGTCATTAGCATTCAATTTTCATGCCCTGCATAGTTACATGACCCAGAGTAGGTGGTTTTGTGAGATCAGCCTCTACATTTTGGCCATTCTCAATTCTATTCCTCTCCCTGGCATCAAGCCTAGGACTCAGGCCTGGATAATTAAAATATTATTTTGCCTTATGATAAAACTCTCTCTTCCTGTCTTGTAGGCTACTTTTAAGTCCTTACCATCATGTCAGTACATTTTCTTCCATATGTTTTGGCCTTTATATGATACAACTGTTGGATTTAGTATGTGCAATCTAGAGAAAAAGAGAAGGAAGAAGAAGGAGTCTCTGTCTATATTCTTTTTCTATAACATTACTACATCTTCACAGTAGCTAGAACAGACAATCTTTAATAATGTTCAACTATGTACTTATTTTACAGGCCTTGGTCTTTGTGACTTGCAAAATTAAAATATGAAAATTTAGTGCATGATAATATAGACATAGAGAAAGGCATCTTCAAAGTTGTCTTATACAAAGGACAAAAAAAAGCTCAGAGCCATTGAGAACTTACTTTATTTCAAGCACTAGTTTAAGTATTTTATATATATTCTATCATTGGGTAGGAACTATAATGATCATTAGTCCATAAATTATAATAGTGAAGCACAGACTGGTTATGTTATTTGTCTACTATCACAGAGTAATTAAAAGATAGAGTTGGAATTCACACCTAAGTAGTCTACAGACAACTATACTTTTCATCAGTACCACTTATTCAGAGTGCAAATGAGAAAAATATTGCAAATTTATGGGTGACTGACTCAAGCATTTCAAATCACACTGACAATAGCATGCCAGGACATTTGAGGATACAGTCTGTCATAGAGGTCCTCATGGTATTGGGTAAATCACACATGAGAGGAGGATGCCTTGCTTGTACCCAGAAGGACCCTGTCCACATGTGCATGAGTGTGTTCTGATTATTTCCACAGAATCACTTTACATAAATACCACTTCCAAATTTGGAAGTGAATATATTGAAAGGGAGTCAGGTACTTTTGTTGGTTAGTTAGGGTAACTGTCCCCTAAAAATAAAAAAAGCAAGAAGGTCTCCCCTTGCAGTCTGCACTTGCTAGTGATCAAAGGATGATCTGACTTATTATCTATTGCCTAGTTCCCTATATCTATTTTTCTCTAAACCTTAGCTCCTGCCCTGGAGGGAGGTTTCTGTTTTCTAGAATTCATAGCTAATCCTCACATTGTGGTGGGTCATACTTAGACCACAAAACTTGTTGTTGTAGCTGGCATCTTCCTATGCCAACATGTAGCTCAGACCAATTAGCTGTATCTCTGTCTCTCTTTAGCCAGAAGGTGAAATCCACCACAATAAGTTTATAAAGCCTGTGCCCACATGGGCTATTTACCCTGTCCTGCCTTCCACATGGCAGAAGCTCTTTGTACTTTCTTTTCTTTCCTCCCTAACTGTCTATATTTGTTTTTTTGGGTTTTTTTTGTTTTGTTTAGTTGTTGTTGTTGTGTTTTCCAGGTCCACCATGTGGGCTCTCAGACCACATGAGTGTATTCATTTTTCTTTCCCTCGTTCTGTATTCTCAATAAATATATAATTTAATAATTATCCTTGCGAGTATTATTTTTATCTAATTCTTTGTTTAGCAGTAGACATAAACCTAGGATTTGGGTTTCAAGGACTTTCTTGAATCCTTCACACCCCATTTCAATATCATTATTCTGTGACCACCTGCTGTTTTTTTCTCCCTATTCTCTACCCCAAACTTGCACATAAATTCTGTCTTCAATGCATTAAAGAAAATGTTGCTTGTGACCCACCTCTTCTGCCATTTGCTTTTAAGAATGTTCAACTATGTGCTATGTACGTATCGTATAGGTCTTGTGTGTTATTTTGTTGTTATTGTTATTTTTTCTCTTACAAACTGAAAGCTACTCAGCCTAAGTGCTTTATTTCTTCTGTGCTTTCAACTAAATCCTGCATAGTGTAACAAATTAAGCAGATGGCAGACTTAAATGTTAAAGACAGGGGAAAAGGTATGAAGAGATCTTAGGATAAATTAGAATATAGGATAGAATACATTGAAGTGAGATGAATCAGAGGTTAAAATCACAGAGAATTTTAAGCCATTTAGCTTCTCTGCAGATACAGGAATGGTTCAGGGAAGTGACTGAAAGCGCCTTCCCATGACAACAGCACTTTTGTCATGCTTAATTCCCACATCAGTCAAAAGCCTTATCGCTTGTGGTTTTCCTGCCTCATGGAGGCATGCTTGACACAGTCTTTCTTTTCATAGTAAAATGTGCACAGCCTCAATCACCATGAAGGCAATACAAGAGACAGAAGTGTATGATGTTTTAAAATTAGTGATGCCTGTGGAGATTTAAAAGGAAAAACAATTCTCACTCCTGTGCATTACTAGTCTCCCACATTCTGCTACCAGGGAGCCTGCATGCACCGTGCAGTTTTGAGCTCTGTTAAAATGCAAATTTTCCAGAGAGCATTCAATCTCATGAGTCATTTTCAACTATGAGTAAACGGATCTAGCAGAACATTACCTCAGGTAGGAAGAAGGCAGGCATAAGCATAAGGCTGTGAGGGACTTGGATTTAAAAAGAGAAAAAAAAAAAAAAAAAAAAAAAAAACTCAAGTTCCTAGGACAGGAGAGTTCTAGAAATCAAAATGAAGTGTTTTTACTCAGGGTTAGAATTGATCCTTTTTCTTATAAGTACGGATACAATAGAAGAGGTAGTAGTTTAATTGCATATAAATAGGAGCATTGCAGAAGGGAGAGGGAATGAAAGAAACTGACACTTATTAAGTGCCTGTTAGGTACATGGTATTTTTGATTATCCCTCATCATTGAAACTTGCTATGGTATTTTCACAGATTCCACCTTATGTGCGAGGACAATGAGCTTCAGATTTGTTACTTGACACCTAATAAAAAGTAGAGATTCTGGGGCTGGAAAGATGGCTTAGCAGTTAAGGTGCTTGCCTGCGAAGCCTAAAAACCCATGTTCCTATCTCCAGATCCCACAAAAGTCAGACACACAAAGGTGAGACAAGCACAACATTACACGTGTCCACCAGGGGGGTGCAAGTGTCTGAAATTCAATTGCTGTGGCTAAAGCCTGGTCCGCCAATTCTTTATCTGTGTCTCTGTCTCACTCTCTCTCTCTAAAGTAAAATAATTTTTTAAAGTATAAATTCTGGCTCGTCTCTCTGCAAAATGTGCATCCTCTCTACACTAATAGTGTTTTCATGCTTTCAAATCCTCTAATATCATGTTTAACTCATCAAAGAATCCCAGTACTCAGGAAACTGAAGCATGATATCAAGACCTGCCTAGGCTAGGGAGTGAGTTCATGGAAAGCCTGGGTTGCCAAATGAGATCCTGCCTCAAAAATAGAAAAGCTATTAAAAATAAATAAATAACTGGGAGGAGAGGAGGCTAGAGACATGGCTTAATGGTTAAGGCATTTGCCTGAAAAGCCAAAGGACCTTGGTTCAATTCCCCAGGACCTGTATAAGCCAGATGCACAAGAGGGCACATGCATCTAGATTCAATACCTAGCACCAGAAAAATAAATACATACATACAAAGGTCTGAATTAAAGTGAGCATGACACATCATTTCTCTCCCAAAGCAAAGGGACTAAGCACACCAGCACCAATAATATGTAGCCAAAATCATAACTGTGATTAGAATAAGGGAATAAAAATAGTTCCATAAGGATTGCTACAAGGAGGAAAGAGAATATAGCGAAGGGAATACAAAGGCAACTTGAACCTACAATTGGATACAGTTACAACTAAGATCTATTTGAGCCCTCACACAATTTCTGCAGACCCAAGGCTCACTTCTAACACAGCATGCTAATCTGAAGACATTAAGTGAATGGCTGGAATAAAGACTTTTAAACCCCTCTGAAAACAATGTGTTGATAAACAAAGAAAAAAATCCTCCAGTGCAGCACACATTTAGTATCTCTTCTCTGTGGTTAATATTTCACAATGTCCTTTGAGCTGAAGCAAACAACAACACACAATTAGATTGTGTCCCAGAATTTGGGTGGAGCAAGAAGCTTTATCTATAAAATATAACGTACACAGACAGTGTGTGCATGCCTTGGTAAATGAAACCCAGCCTTTTAAGTGTTTATAGTACTGAAAAATGAGATCTAATAATTCAGATAAACTGCAAAGTTCCTCTAATATATAAGAATAGAAACATGGCCTATGTAAGAACCAGGAGATAAAAATCATATGAACAGCTACACAAAACAGACAGTGTTCCCTTGAGTATTTGTAAAGGAACACATTTTAAACAAAACTGTGACAAAAACATAATCTTTTCGTTTATGTGAGACAGTTTGAATAACCAAATGAAGAGCACAGAGAATTCGTTTTTGTTCTTAATGGTGCAAATTGTAACATATATAACTCTGCATAAGTTGGAGTTCCAGGCTTACTAAATAAGATTTTAAAACAGACTACATATTCTCAGGCGTTGAGATATATTAATTTTAGAATAAAATTGCATACTTATAGAATAACGTATAAAGCTTTTATACAATAAATTTCTTTTTTAAAAGAAGTAGAAATTTTCCAAGAAGCAGGTATTGTAAATTCAGAGTCCACTGAGAAGAGAATCCTTGTACTGACAGCTTCTCTGCCTTCTTCAGTCTTCTTTAGTTCTTCTCATCCTGGATTATATATGTACAAGCACTGAGTTGGGATTACATGTAGACGTGTCTGCTTAAAATATTTGTGCCAGGGCTGGAGAGATGGCTCAGCCATCCAAGGTATTTCCATGAAAAACCTGCTGGCCTGGGTTTGATACCCCAGTATGCATGTGAAGATAGAAGCACAAAGTAATGCATGCATCTAGGGTTCATTTGCAGTGGCAGGAGGTTCTA
Organism: Jaculus jaculus; assembly: GCF_020740685.1. NCBI lineage: Eukaryota > Metazoa > Chordata > Mammalia > Rodentia > Dipodidae > Jaculus > Jaculus jaculus. The sequence goes on along the minus strand of NC_059109.1, from coordinate 25,532,150 downwards.
GTATACCCATTCATATTCTCTCTCTCTCTCTTTCTTTCTCTCTACTTACAAATAAGTAAATGAAAGATTTTTTTTTCTAAAATCTGTGCCAAAATACAATAATTGGGATCATAACAGTGATAATTCAGTATAATTTAAACCTGTTTAAGCAGGTTTTCAGGAGAGAGGCTGAGAAGCAGAGCAGGAGAGGATAAAGCATGCCTCTGGCCAAAGATATAAGCATACTCAGTTTGTAGGTAGAAAATCCTAATTCTGGGGAAAAACAATTAAATGAGTCTTGTTATTAAAGGAAGTAAATGAAGTAGAGGGAGTAAAGGAAGATTAATTCTACAATTAAAACCAGTGTAGTGAACCATGCTTATGGATTATGGTTTTGATAGTAAATTTTTTGGCTTCGAGTGTTCATGTTTTTAAAGGGACACAAAGTAGACAATATCAGAGCTTCTACTCTGAACTTAATTCTGAGTAACAATAAGGAGCTAGTTGGAAGGTGGATATAAATTTAAAACGTTTTGAAAAAAATCCATTGCCTTTTTATAATTAACTATGTTATATGTTCTCTAACGATTAACCTTAGCTACTTGGTAATAAAAGAGCTATACAATTTGAAGTCATGTCAAAATGTAACATTATTAATCTATTTGGAATATTTATTCTGCTTTTGAAGATTACAAAAAAAAAACTTAATTTTTCACCGGATATTTTACTACTCCCTTTTCTATCCTTACTTATTTTTTTTTTCTTTTGTAATTTTATTTTCATTTTTGTCATATGAAACAAATGCTTTATTTTTCTGATGGTGGTCAACTTTATGTTTATTTTTCTTTAAAATTTCTGATTTCTTTTTGCAAAATTGTATCACTTAAAATAGTGTGTTAGTTTATCCCTAAACTCTCAATTTATTTGTCTAAATTAAGATCATAGTTCCTAAGTCTCTTATGGTACTTTAGCTGGGTATATAACTATCTCTTTGGGCTTTTTAGGAATGTGTTGATAATATGGTTTCTTTTTACATAACTTTCATAATTTGAAGAAATTATGCTAATATCTATTTTACAGATACTTTTCTTAACAATATTTGAAATTTCTGTTTCTTTATCAAACCACAACACTATGCTCCTGAGAATGAGCTATCTCAAATGTATTATAGCTATGTCCTGTATTACTTAAAATCTTCCAACCTTCTCACTTCCCTCCTGCAGGAGAAAATCTAAGCTTTAGAGATACATGAGGGCTCTAGTTAATTTCAATAGCAGTACCTGTCACTTTTCCAGGTGTCACAATTGATGTGCCAAAAACATAAAGTCACTTTCAATTCACTGAAGTGTTTACTCCATATTATTTTAGTTTGTTTGCCCATTATTCTATTTTCTCTGCTAAAACCTTTAGATTATCATTGTAAATTTTATTAAATTTCTAATTCACTGGTCATGTGGGCATGCCTTTAATCCCAGAACTTGGGAGGCAGAGGTAGGAGGATCACCATGAGTTCAAGGCCAACCAGAGGATTCTACTGAATTTCAAGTTAGTCTAGGCTAGAGTAAGACCCTACCTCGAAAAACCAATAATTATTTTTTTGAGTTAATTTCTAACCCATAAACAGTTAATCAAAATTTTCATATCTATTACAAATAATATCCTCCAGCATTTTTTCAAGTAATTTCAGGGTTTTCTCTTTTCTTCAATAAGTTAATGCTTTTGAAATTTAAATAACTTAATATCTGTGAAACTTTGACATATTTATGCCCCTCTTGGTGTCATATACAGCCCTTAATAGAGCTACTTAATATGTATTTGCTTGAAATTAAAAAGCATAGGAGAGGCTGGAGAGATGCCTTAGTGGTTAGGTACTTGCCTATGAAGCCTAAGGACCCCGGTTCGAGGCTCGATTCCACATTAGCCAGATGTACAAGGGGGCACATGCGTCTGGAGTTCATTTGCAGTGGCTGGAGGCCCTGGCGCACATATTCTCTCTCTCTATATATATATATCTGCCTCTTTCTCTTTTGGCTGTCATTCTCAAATAAATAAATAAAAGTGAACAAAAAAAAATTTTTAAAGCATAGGAAATGGAGATAATGTGCAACTAATATTAATACTACTATTAATAATAATAATACTCTAACTCTATGGAATCATGCATATTATATTAAAATTCAAATTTTAAGTGCTGTTCCCTATTTTAATTCATTTGTTTTTCAAGAATATTCATAAGAATCTAAACATTGATTGAGTGAGTTATCTAAATTCAGAGAATAATAAAGCAATGCCCATCCCTCTTCAGTTTTCAAAAGTAGAGGGAATAATATGCAACTATATCCATCAAAATGTCTTTAGGAGGCTTCCGGTCAAGATGGCGACCGCCTAGCTGCACTACAAACAACGAGGGAAAAAAAGGCAAGTATTCAAGGGAAATTAGGAACTTTCTGAAGAGGGAGGGCACAGATTGGGATAAAAGAGGGAAGCACACACCCCCGCGACCCACGCCCCGCCACCCCGCCCGCCGCGAATAACTGCATCGGGCGCGGCCCCGCGCCCAGCGGCCCGGCGCCCCGTGGCCCGGCGCCCCGTGCACACCAAGCCCCACGCGCCCCAGCGGCACAGCGCACCCCACAACCCCCGGGCCCCACACCTGCCGCACCCCCTGCACCCCCCCAGCACGCCCCTCCCCCCCAGCGCGCCCCACGCTCCCTATCCACACACGGCAGACGCGGCCCAAGCCAACCAAGGCTTCCCGCGCCCCGGGCACCCAGGCCTGCCCCGCGCCCCTGCGTGCCCAAGACCCCTGCGCCCCACCCCCGCGTGCCTCGAGACCACCCCACGCCCGCCCCACCCTCCCGCGCGCCCCACCCCCCGCGCCTTCCGTGCTCTCTATCCACACTCAGCAGGCACGCCCCAAGCGCCCCGCGCCCTGGGCACCCAGGCGTGCCGCACACCCCCGCACCCCCCGCGCGCCCTGAGACCCCCACGCCCCACCCCCACGCGCCTCGAGCCCCCCCCCCGCACGCCCCGCCCTCGCCTCCCCCCCCAGCGCGCCCAACGCTCCCTACCCACACACGACAGGGGCGCTCAAAGCCCCGCAGCGTCCAGCGCCCGGGCGCCCAGGTGTCCCCCGATCCCCCCCGCGTGCCCCGAGACTCCCCGCGCCCCACCCCCGCGCTCCTCGAGCCCCCCCCCGTGCACCCCCCCCCCGCCGCGCGCCCAGACTGCCCCGCAGCGTCCCACAGCATCCAGCACTCCATCTTACCTCAGCGTGCTCCACGGCCCCTGCGCTACCCGCAACCCCCTGGACCCCCTCAGCCCCCTCCCCCGCGCAACCCGCCCCCTCCCCCCCTGCGAGTCCAGAGCACCCCACGGTATCCCACAGCGCCCCACGCTCCTAGCTGCCCCCCCTCCCCTCACGCCCTGCTGTTTTCACATCACTTGCCGCCGGTCAGTTTCTGCTGTGTCCTGATTCCGTACCCACATCATCTGCCTCTGCACTACAATTGCACGTGCAGTGGGCCCAGTCCCACAGCAAGAGCCACATAAGTCCACACTGAGTCACTAGCGCCAGCGCAGGTGCCATCCCCTACCTGTACATCGCCACCCATCCCCCACTCCCCTGAGGCGGAAGAGCACAGACTGTTTACAGACCCCAGTGTACCCAGCCAGAATCTAGGCACCTTCAAGGCTTGCTACCTCAGTCCCTTTTCAAGCTCAAAGGCAGGCAGCTTAGGTGCATTACTGGGTGAGAATTCAGGCAACTTTGGTGCCCCAGTCAGGCTATAGGTAGGCGGCTTTGGCAAGAGTGAGCAAAAACCCAGGCTGCTTACAACTGCCCCAGGCTGCCTTGGACTTGCATTAAGCTAGATCCCAGGCTGCTCCACCCACCTACCTGCCCATACACTGACATGGGTAGACCACAGCGCAAAAGAAATAACACGAAAAATAAAATGGAAGAAAATCCAGACAGATCACCCAGTCCAACAAGGATCACAACAAACCAAAACATAGAAGAGTGTTTAGGATCAGAACATCAAGTGGAAGCAATGAACAATGCAACCCTGACCAAACTACTGCTAGATCTGACAGGAAAGCTACAAAGGATAGATAATCGTATGGGTGCTACCATCACTAAGCTAGAGCAATATGATAAGACACTGGAAGGAATTCAAAGAGAGCTAAGAGAGTTGAGGGAGAATGAAAAAAAAGAGGACCTTAAAAATCAGCTGGCCACACTAAATGAAAACATAAAGAAATGCAAGGATGATTTCCAAGAATCAGCAAGAAAATCAGAAAATGAGACAAAAAGGGAGCTGGACAAAGCGATGGAAGTGATACATAGGAAAGTAGTAGAAAATGCAAACTTAATTGAACAAGTCCAAAACTCACTAGAGGCTCTCAAGAATAGAGTCAGCGAAGTGGAAGATAGAAATTCTGATCTGGAAGACAGGATGGAAGAAACAGTTCGAGAGTCCAAAAATTTCAGTAAGTTCAAAAGTTCCTGTGAACAGAACATGAGAGAATTGTGGGATACACTTAAACGTCCTAATATCAGAATCATTGGAATACCAGAAGGAGAAGAATTTCAGACCAAAGGCATGGAGAACTTATTTAACACAATAATTGAAGAAAACTTCCCCCGTCTCTTAAAAGAAAGGCCCATCAAGATTCAAGAAGCAAACAGAACTCCTAACCGACTAGACCAAAGGAGAAACTCCCCAAGGCATATTATCATTAAGACTCTAAACATTGACACCAAGGAAAAAATCCTAAAAGCAGCTAGGGAAAAACAGCACACCACTTTCAAAGGAAACCCCATCAGAATTACTTCAGACTTCTCAATGGAAACCCTGAAAGCTAGAAGAGCCTGGAATGATACTCTCCAAACGCTAAGAAACTATGGCTTTCAACCTAAACTACTCTACCCAGCAAAAGTCTCCCTTATAATAGATGGTGAAAGGAAAACTTTCCATGATAAAACTCAGCTTTACAATTATATGAACACAAAACCAAACCTACAGAAAGTACTCCAGGAAATTCTCCACAGAGAGGAAACAAATAACCAAACACAAATGCCTACAAGAAGAAGATCACAGCAATCAAACCCAGAGTAGATACAAAAAAAAAAAAAAAAAAAAAAAAAAATTCCATGGAAATGCCAACACACCTCTATCACCACAAAATGACAGGGATCAAATCAAATCTCACAGTCATCACCCTAAACATTAATGGCCTTAATTCACCCATCAAGAGACACAGGCTAACAGGGTGGATCAAAAAATTAGACCCCTCAATCTGCTGCCTTCAAGAAACCCACCTTACCACTAAAGACAGAAACGTCCTCAGGGTGAAAGGGTGGAAAACAATATTCCAAGCAAATGGGAATAAGAAACAAGCAGGTGTAGCTATATTAATATCAGATAAAGTTGACTTCAAACCAAAAACAATCAAAAAAGACAAAGAAGGCTACTTCCTACTTGTAAAGGGAACAATCCATCAAGAGGATATTACAATCATAAATCTGTATGCACCAAACACAGGGGCACCGCAGTTCATAAAACAAAACCTACTTGACAATAAAACAGAAATAACCACCAACACCATCATAGCTGGGGACTTTAACACACCATTATCAGTAATAGACAGATCATCCAAACAGAAGCTCAACAGGGAAGTAAGAGAGCTCAACAAAACCATAGAGCACTTAGACCTAACAGACATCTACAGAACATTCCACCCCAAATCCACAGACTACACATTCTTCTCAGCAGCCCATGGAACATTCTCTAAAATAGACCATATACTGGGTCACAAAGATAGCCTCAACATATTTAGGAAAATCGACATAATTCCCTGCATGATATCAGATCATAATGCTATATTCCTAGAAATCAACAACAAAAAAACCAACAAGAGCCCCAACGGCAACTGGAAACTGAATAGCACACTCTTAAACAATAAATGGATAGTGGATGAAATAAAAAATGAAATTGCAAAATTCCTGGAATTGAATGACAATGAGAACACATCATACCAAAACTTGTGGGACACAATGAAGGCAGTCCTCAGGGGAAAATTCATAGCACTCAATGCCTTCATAAAAAAGACAGAAAAATCCCAAATCAATAGCTTAACCATCCACCTAAAGGCATTGGAAAAACAAGAAAAATCCAACCCAAAGAGCTCCAGAAGGAAGGAAATAATTAAAATCAGAGCAGAAATTAATGAATTGGAAACCAAGGAAACAATTAAAGCAATTGACAAAACAAAGAGCTGGTTCTTTGAAAAAATAAACAAGATTGACAAACCTCTGGCCAATTTGATCAAGCAAAAAAAGGAGAGACTCCAGATTAACAAAATTCAAAATGAAAAAGGAGAGATTACAACAGACATCAGTGAAATCGGCAGAATCATCAGGACTTATTTCAAAAACCTCTACTCCACAAAACTGGAAAATGTGGAGGAGATGGATAAATTCCTGGATGCATATCATCTACCAAAGCTAAACTCAGAGCAGATCAACCACCTCAATGAACCCATCACGCTCATGGAGATTGAAAAAGTAATAAAAAACCTCCCAAAAAAGAAGAGTCCAGGACCAGATGGATTCCCAGCCGAATTTTATCAAACCTTCATGGAAGAACTCAAACCAATACTCCTAAAACTGTGCCACACAATTGAAGAACAGGGAAAACTACCCAACTCCTTCTATGAAGCTAGTATCACCCTAATCCCAAAACCAGGCAGAGACGCCACAAGAAAAGAAAACTATCGGCCTATTTCCCTAATGAACATAGACGCAAAAATCCTCAACAAAATTCTCGCAAACCGAATCCAACAACACATCAAAAGCATTATCCACCTTGACCAAGTGGGATTTATCCCAGGAACACAAGGGTGGTTCAACATACGAAAATCTGTCAATGTAATACACCACATAAACAAGCTTAAACATAAAAATCACATGATCATTTCGATAGATGCAGAGAAGGCCTTTGACAAGATACAACATCACTTCATGATCAAAACATTGGAGAGAATCGGCATGGCCGGTTCACATCTTAATATAATAAAGGCAATATACAAAGCTCCAAAGGCCCAAATAATTCTTAATGGAGAGAGACTGGAGGAATTCCCATTGAGATCAGGAACAAGACAGGGATGTCCTCTCTCACCTCTGCTTTTCAATATAGTTCTGGAAGTCCTAGCTCAAGCAATAAGACAGGAGAAGGAAATAAAAGGGATACAATTTGGAAAGGAAGAAGTTAAGTTAGCTCTATTCGCTGATGACATGATTGTATATGTAAGAGACCCGAGAGACTCCATCCCAAAACTCCTGAAGGTGATTAACTCCTATAGCAAAGTAGCAGGATACAAAATCAACGCACAAAAATCGGAAGCATTTCTGTATGCAAATGACAAAGACACAGAAAAAGAAATAAAGGACATAGTCCCATTTTCAATAGCAAAAAATAAAATAAAATACCTTGGAATAACGTTAACCAAGGAAGTAAAAGATCTTTACAACGAAAATATAAAAACTCTCAAAAAAGAAATTGAGGAGGACTTGAAACGATGGAAAGACCTCCCATGCTCCTGGATAGGCAGAATCAACATTGTGAAGATGACAATCCTACCAAAGGCAATATATAGATTTAACGCAATTCCAATTAAAATCCCTACAATGTTCTTCACAGACATAGAAAAAATGATCTCAAATTTCATATGGAAAGGCAGAAGGCCTCGCATATCCAAACATATCCTCAGCAAAAGAAATACCTCTGGTGGCATCACCATACCCGATATAAAGTTATACTACAAAGCCATAGTAATAAAAACAGCATGGTACTGGCATAAAAACAGGAGTATAGACCAATGGAATAGACTTGAGGACCCGGATTTTGGGCCAAGCAACTATAGCTACTTGATATTCGACAAAGGCCCAAACAATATAGACTGGAAAAAAGATAGCATCTTCAACAAATGGTGCTGGACAAACTGGATAACCACATGCAGGAAACTAAAACTTGATCCACACATTTCACCATGCACAACACTCAAATCCAAATGGATCAAAGACCTCAACATAAGACCAGAAACTCGAAAACTACTGGAAGAAAATTTAGGAAGTACTTTCCATGATATAGGAATGGGAAAAGACTTCCTGAATAAAACCCCAGTGGCTCAAGTTCTTAAACAGTCACTCAACCATTGGGATCATATGAAGCTGAAGAGTTTCTTTACAGATAAGCATATAATAAACAAAGCCAATAGAATACCCACAGAGTGGGAGAAAATATTTGCAGGTTATCCAACTGATAGAGGCCTTATCTCTAGAATTTACAAAGAACTCAAAAGTCTAAACAATAAGAAGACAAATACCCCACTCACAAAATGGGGCACAGAGTTAAACAGGCAATTCACAGAGGAAGAGATACAAATGGCAAACACACACCTAAGAAAATGTTCATCATCCCTAATCATCAGAGAAATGCAAATTAAAACAACTATGAGATTCCACCTTACCCCAATAAGGATAGCCAATATCAAAAGGTCAAATGAAAATAAATGCTGGCGAGGATGTGGAGAAGCAGGGACACTCATTCACTGTTGGTGGGAATGCAGGATGGTACAACCACTTTGGAAAGCAATATGGAGACTCCTGAAAAAGCTGACTATAGAAATACCAACAGACCCAGTTATACCATTACTGGGCATGTACCCTAAAACCTTCAAACCAAAAGCCAGAGAGATTTGCTCAACCATGTTTGTAGCAGCTCAATTCGTAATAGCTAAAAGCTGGAATCAACCCAGATGCCCATCATTAGAAGAATGGATAACAAAGATGTGGTATATCTACACAATGGAATTCTATACAGCAGTAAGAAAAAATGACATAAAGAAATTTGAGGAAAAATGGTTGAACCTGGAACAGATCATTCTCAGCGAACTTACCCAATCACAGAAAAAAAATCGACACATAGTCTCACTCATCTGCAACACCTAACCTGAATTTGCCCAAGATGCCTTACATACCCAGCAAGTACCTCATGGACTAGACAATAAGATGGATGGGAGGGCGGGGAGGGAATCAAAGGGTGGAAAACAGTAATCCGGACCCAAACGGCAATGGTACCATAAAATTCTACCTCCTAAAAGACAGACCAAATGACTGAACCTTCACTAGTCCCTTATAGGAAACACCTGAACCACAAGACACTGGAGAGGGTAGGATCAAGACTGACCTAAATCTCCTACATCTTCCCTCCCTCCCTCTCCCCCTCTCCCCTCTATCTCTCTTCTCTCTAACTCTTGTATATTAGTAATCTTTTTCCTCAATTTCTTAGTGGACACTGACCTGTAACCCCCACTTCCAGCTTGGGCCTACAATCCACAATGAGCTTTTGATCAAAGAAACCTACAAGGTTTCCCAAAACAATGACAGACTTCTGTCAGAGTAATTGATGACCCACCAAAGGCCAGTGGTAAGACCCTATTGCTGAAGACTCCATACGCAGCTGACACGTAAAATGGAATGACATGGCTGGAAGCCAGGAGAGAGTCAGTCCCCAGACAGTCAGCGTGTCTAGTGCCAGAAGGCGCTACATAGGCGACTGGGGGAAGTGACCAAGATCTGTCCAAGCAACACATTGTTTAACCTAAGTAGCAACAATTAACCGGATGTGATACCCATACAAGTGCAATAGTGGTACACAGCCATGGTGAGGAATCAATTGCTCTTGATTTGGCTAACTGATCCACTCAGTGGTACTAGACCCTTAGCTGGAGCTGGGAAACAAGTCAGAACCATACCCAAACACAAGCCTACTCTACAATATCAAGCTACCATCAATCACGGGGTATAAGAGGGCCTACACCTATCAAACTGTCTATCAAAAAAGTAAGTGTTATCTCAATTTTCTGGGTGCTAACTCACTCTCCGTTGGAGAATCTGCTTCTCTTTTCCAGATAGATGCAGATCCTAAGAAGAGAGCTGCCCCAACATACCTCAGAAGGGGCCCAACTGAAACTAAGGACAACTGGCGAAATAAGCAAGGGTGATGTTTTCCTGTGAACTGGATACCAGCACAAAGGGGAAGGAGATCAACGCAGAGAAAAATCAACTCCTACCAAATCAGAGAGCCAGAGCCTCAGAGGCCCCCAACACCTCAGCACTGAAGCAGACCAAAAATGAACCCAACATGGCTCAGGGAAATCTTGCGGAAGAGGGGGCGGAAAGAATGTCAGAGTTACATGTTGGGTCATGATTTTCAGAGACATTTATCATACTAATAACTGGGGGCTAACTCCACAATGCACGACCCATTTTCAATAATAAGGAGGGTCTAATGGGAGGGGGTAGATCACAGATGAGCCTAAATAATGGTACCAAACTGCCTGTATTTACTGAAAAGAAAACTAATAAATTAAATTAAAAAAAAAAAAAAAAAAAAAAAAATGTCTTTAATTTCCAAATAACAAGAGAAAGTGCAATTATTTTCTATAATGATTCTAAAAGAGGCTCCCAAAACTATAATCATCTTTAGTCTGTGGTAAACTTTTAAAACTTTTCAAATATTTTTTTTTATAATTTCTTATTTGTCTAGTGTGACAAAAATATAATTTCATTAGAAGTGTATATACAGTCATTAAAGTAATAGGTAAGCAATACTTCAATGTCATTAGAATCATTTCTATACTTTCAAAATAAAGTTTCAAATGCATCATTGTTATAATACTACTTTAATATCCAGTAGATGTTATTGATACATTTTTATAACTGGGATAAATATTATTTTTGTCTGATTGCTAAGGTACATAGAATATTATTCTTTGATACATATTTAATATGTCTTTAATTATTTTATTTAGTTATCTGAGAAAGAGAAATGAGAGAAAAATGGGTACACCAAATCCTTCAGCCACTACAAGTGAACTCCAGACATAAGTACCACCTTGTGCACTTGGCTTATGTGGGTACTGGACATTGAACATGGGTTCTTAGGCTTCACATGCAAACACTTTAATGTTTATTTGTTCAAGAAATATGTAATAAATACCTCGTAAGTCCTAAGTTAATGTCTGGCAATATGATTACATTAGAAAGGCAATTGAGCAATTTTTCCTTAAGTATTTAGCCTAGATATACAAGTAACTAAAGTACAATGTAATAGACAGTAATCACATGAGGAAAGTGCAGAAAGTATGGGGAAAGACTTCAACTACAGCTCAATAAGCATCAACTTTCAGGGACACATTCAAGAAACACCAAAAATATCATAAAGAGTAAAGCACAAATTTCTTGGAGACATTATGCTGAAATGCATGCAAAAATATAGAGTAGTTTGGGTTATTTTTCTTGGAAAGTTTATTTCTATTCACCTAGGATGGAAAGGACAAAGACAACCAAGAAATGAAGCCATCTAAGTCAAGCTTGTTAAAGTAACAAATACATTAGTGTTACTTACATGGGTGTGAGGTTACATTCAGGAGCATGGTTGATTCAAGCACTACATTAGCATAACAAAAAGCCCACCCATTGTGGCTGATGACTAAAGAAACTGCATCACCAGAGTTCCTTGTGCAACTCACAGGCAGCTGTACACTGACAAGCTCCCACCCCTACCAATTGTTTTATAACTTACATTGCAGCAGGTAGGGTATCATGAATCATAATGTTGGGTCATCTTATGAGTCTCATAATTTTCTTGTGAGTTTTGTGCCACTCCTTCGCTGAGAGAATATTTCATTTGAGAAGGTGTGTGTGTGACTGTGTGTATAATCACCAGACAATGACTGAAAATTATTTTATGAAGAAGCAGCAGATGGGGAGAGCTTAGGTGGAAATATGGCATCAGCAATAAAAAAAATAAATAAACTAAAGACTTAAAATGGCTGAGGAAGAAAATGATTTGTAGGGAAAGAAAACAGAGGAGAAGCACAAACGGCAAATAAGTGAATGATAAGCAAAGCAATTTTCCCAAGGTCAAAGATGAGTTGTAGTTTAGTGATGAATCAAGGTCACCTGGCTTCTGGCCTAAATCTACTGTTGTCATTTGGGTGAATTTCTAAAGGTCATCACCGTGGTCAGACTGAATTGATTCAAACCTGTCTCATACATTCACTCTTTGCTTAACCTTAGAGAGGATAATTAAACTTCACTTAGCCTTTTCGTGTCAAAGTTTCATCCCAATTGTACATCTTATTATTAATGATACATGTGAATTGTATTTACTAGTTTCCAAAGATAACTCCAGTTTGTGTGTGTGTGTGTTTGTATAAACATGATCTGTTACATATCTAAAAATAGTGACTTTTTCTTGTTGCTATGACAAAATACCCAGCAAGAAGAAACTTAAAGAAGGAGTAGTTTATTTTTAGTTCATAGTTTGATTGGATGGAATCCAACATGGTGAGGGAAGCATGGCTACAGAAACACAAGGCATCTGGTCACACTTTGTCCTACAATCAGGAAACAGAGAGAGAGAAATGCTAATGCTCAGCTTACTTTGTCTTTTTCAATTTTTTTTCACACGTTGCCTCATGGAGTTGTGCCAACCATATTTTGGATACAGAACCTCATCTAGGGAAAAAGAGGTTTAAAACTGTGCCATTGGGGGAGAAAAGAGAGACTTTAAAGTTGCAAGCAAGGTGGGTACTGAAAAGGCAGTTTTTACATTAGAGAGATTAGCAATATTCAGTAGAAACCTCCTGTTCTATACTGGAACATTAGGAAGAGGACCCAAAGGGCAAGACTCCATAGATCCAAAACTCCATTATGTGAAAATCAAATTCATTTGAATCAAGAGAGACTAAAGTGAGGAGGCCATTAAAAAAAATATCCCCATGCTCATAATAGCCTATAAATACATGTGTTTGCCCAGGGCCCATCTGCAAGACATACAGAGGCCAATTCAACTGTGGGACACCAGCATCAGTTCAACCACAAGATTCTAGTTCGTGAAGTGTGGCAGATGTAAGAGTGAGGAATTCAGGTAAGCTTTTCCCAGGGATGCTGGAGGCTTCTAAGTCCAGGCAATATGGAATAGGACTGAAGTCCCTGTAAGGAGGCCAGGAGAGGCCATGTGATGAAATGAAGTTGTTAATGGAGACTTCAAGATATTGGTAATTTCCTGGTCATGGGGGATAAGCCAAGGAAAGCTTCAGACACAGAGTAGAACTGGTCTAAGAAAGAGATTGGGTGTGTTACAGGCAGCAGATATGGAGGAAGAGGGCCACCCAAGCCTTTTTTTTTTTTTTTTTTTTTTTTGCTTTTTTATTAGCTTTCTATTCTGCAAGTACAGGCAGTTTGGTACCATTATTAGGCTCATCCATGATCTACCCCCTCCCCATTGGCCCCCACCCAAGGCTTTTGAAACAGTCTCTCAACGGCACTGGATGACTAACCAGAGCTGTAGAACTTAGCATCTTTCCTAATAATTTTTAGGTCTTGCTTTGGTCCAAATTTGCCTTGCTATGTTTCATCTTTTTTTTTTTGGAATATTAGTATTTTCTCTACATTATTATATGAAAATATGTACCTTTTCAATGTTACAGTTACTCACAGCTAAGAGTTGCCTGATCCTCAGAAGAGACTGCCCTTTACTTTTTAACAGTGTTGGAACTGTTAAAGACTGGGAACTTTGGAGGTTGGACTAAATGTACTTTATCTTATAAGATAACCATAGCTTATGGGAAGAAGGCATTTAGGGCTAAGAGTGATATGTATGGATGTCAAGTTGATAAGAATGGACTTGTGAAGGTTATTATTTTTTCCAAGGTAGGGTTTCACTCTAGCCCAGACCTGGAATTCACTATTTAATTTCAGGGTGGTTTTAAACTCACCATGATCCTGCTACCTCTGCCTCCCAAATGCTGGGATTAAAGGCATGCGCCACCACACCCAGTTTGTGAAGGTTAGTTTTAATTGTTAATTGACAAGGTCAAGTATCATCTTGGAGACAAACCTCTAGACATGACTTGTGAGAGTTTCTAGAATAGGCTTGTGGAGGTAGGAGGAAGAAAGACCTTAACTATGAGTGGCACTGATCCGTACACTGGGGTCTTACATGGAATAAAATGGGGACAGTGAGCTGAACACCAGAGCTTGCTTCCTGAATACGGATGCAATGTGACCACATGCCTTCCACAGCTTCCAGTACGCCTTCTGCTCCACAATGGACTACACTCTCAAACTGTTGAGACAAAATTCTCTGGCGTCCCTGATTTGTTTTCACCAGATATTTGTAATGTAAAAATCACGTAGAATAGTACCATTCCTTTAAGTTTAGATTGACCCTGTGATTGACATTATATCCAATAAAATCTGGCCAAATGGTCTGCTTTGTTTCATACATAGATTACAACAAAGGCTACTTGGATGCCCACCCCTAAGACATTCCTACTTGCAACCCACATGATACACTGAGAAGAACCAAAGAAGCAATCTGGGGACCCCGCTCAGCAGCCACAACTGAACTCCTAGTAGACAGATAAGACATCATCAACACTCAACACCTGGCCATAAGGACAATATTTTTGACAATCAACCCACCCACTAAAGGATTATGTCATTTCCAATCATTTGAAACCTTCTCAGAACCTCCTAGATTAAGTTAGATACTCCAAGAAACATGAATATTATTATTATTTATTAGTAATCCTTGCCAATTCATTCTTAAAATACTTTTACATATTTATTATAGATATTAAAATAAACATTAAAGTTTGTTGTTATTGTAAAATAGCTAAAACTTTTAACTCCCACTCATGAGTGATTCTTAGGAATCATTTCTCAATGTCTAATAAAGTTTCCACTTGATATTAATTAATTAACAAACTAAAGTTACTTCTAATTGTGTGATATCACTATCTCTAGAAGAGGGAAGCCTAGCTTGTACCCTAGCTCACTCTCTCTTTTGCAGATAAGCTTTTATTGTTTTCAGCATTGCATTTTAAAGATTCAAATATTAATTCATATTCCATGTAAAATGACAATTTTTGCTATACTTTATCAGGATTAAGCTATGAACAACTCTTTACCATCCCATTGGTAAAGAATGTGTAACATTTAACATTTATTAAATATCAGTTTATAGAGTATTGTAGCCTATTTTATTGCCACTTTAAAT
Organism: Jaculus jaculus; assembly: GCF_020740685.1. NCBI lineage: Eukaryota > Metazoa > Chordata > Mammalia > Rodentia > Dipodidae > Jaculus > Jaculus jaculus. The sequence continues at coordinate 25,517,034 of NC_059109.1, read as the reverse complement.
CTTACTAACATTTATTATGCTATTTTTACCTCTTCCATAGTATCAGCTTTTGATTTTAAGTTGAATAATTCATATGGTTCAAAGCATTTAGTCATTTTAAAATGTTCATACTTTTAATGTCTTAAATTTATAATGGTAAATAATCTAATGTTTCTCATAGTATCAAAGGAAATAACTCTTGGCATATATCGTCTCAAGCAGTAAGTACAAAATTCTGAATTAATAAGGCTTGTCACATGTTCATCAATGTGATCATCAGTCCTTATAATATAAAGATTGTCCCATACTTGGAGTATTACTTCTGAAGTGATGTCTATGTTTTTTGATCATTCTTGACATTCTAACAAATATCAATTATATTACTTTTTTCATAAATGTCTCAAATTCTTCCAGCACTTAACTTTCTTTGTTTCATTTTAGGGAGTTTTGGTGCCTGAACACATGTAATTCTAGGAAGACAAACATAATCATCTTTTAGTTAAACTTATATGCATTTTTAATTATATAACTAATTTTAGCTATCTGAATAACAATAAATCTAAAATATTATTTTTACTGAAGATAATATAAGGACTAATCTCAGGTATCTGACACTAGATTTTTCTACATTTAGCCCAAATATTATTTTCTTCACAAATAATACAATCCATGTTTCCATTATATAATACTACTTAAAGTCTAATCTAGTTTTAAGCTTTGAACAGAGTATTGAAAAATATTACATATTTGCTTGTGTCTTATATTATTTTGTGTTACTTAGGATTAGGTAATTTATTACTCCTGTATTTATGCCTGTGATTCCCTATATTAAAAATATTGAAGACAATAATTCTCTTTATGTATCATGGCAGTGTTAAACAAGAATGTCTATTTAAAGGGACTGTGCTGAATGACACTTATTGTGAATATCACTTCATTCTTTCTAAGGGCTTGCATTGCTCTAGGAATGGCTATTGAAGTTATTTCCTTTATGAGCTCAAGGTTGGCATAATGCGATTAAACAATGATTTGCACAGAAACTAAAACAGATGGTTTTCTATGCCTTCACTGAAAATTCGTTTATTAGTGCTGTTCTCACCTTTAATCAGAGAGGTTTCTTTTTGAAAATGGTACTTATGACTATGGAAGCTCAGATCTCATCAAAGTTGTAATGATAATTGATTGTTGAGTATTCAACACTAAATGAGACATTTCTGTCTCATCCTCTGAGACTCAGAGAACATTGCAGAAGAGAGGATGGAAAGAACATTAAGAGCTAAAGGATAAGGAGATGCTTTGGAACACTGTCTTTATGACATAAAGTGACAATTGCATCTATGACCTCACAGAAACTGCCATCACTGCAAAAGCTGCACAATATTGGGCCCATCAACATTCCTTCATGGATGATGGAACAGGGCAAAATAGAAGATTGGAAATAAGAAAAGTTTCAGTGGAAGAAGGGAACACAATAAGGTTACGGGAGGATTGTGATCAAAACATATATACATAGTAACATTGACAATAAAAAGTTTAAAAATCCACTGCGGATAAATCAAAAGAGTTGTTTCTATTGGTAGGTTTTGGTAGGCATTGAAAACAAATATCAGAAAGAATATTAACAGCAGCAGTTTTGGTAAAGTGATAATTCATTGTGAATATTGTATAACTCAGGGAAAAGCATGTGATGTGTGATGTAAGAGATGTAAGAGATGGAAATTCCCACTTCATCTCAAGATTTTCTTTCAACACACCCAAATCATCCTATTTCTCCAAATCCTAACTTTCTGGTTGCAGTTTCTCACCATTTGCTGGGATTTTGCTACATAGCAAGTGTGGAGCTACTGGCTCTTCTTGTGCTTCTCATGGCAAGCATTTACTAGCGAAATGGAACAGAAATACAATTCTACTACTCAATTTGAATTTTTATTTTAGTAATTATTTTTCATCACTCAGCTTTAATGGGCTAAGATATATGGGACAAGATATATATATATATATATATATATATATATATATGAAATCTCCAATATCATGTTTGATCAGAAGGAAAAATCTAAGAATTTAAGGATTCTAAAAGTCTTTAATTTTGCAGCAACTACTTTCTTCTTAGAAGTTCTTTAAAACTGCACTCCTACTAACTTAGATTCTATTTATTTTTATAGCATAGATTTTTATTTTCTCAGCACAGATTTTCAGTGAGCACTATGAAATTGTACACAAGAGAAGAACTGTTATTGGCTAATCGTACAGACTGTTATCCAGTCTGCTTGAGTCCAAATCCTAGCTCTGCCATTTAGGAGCCATGTGAGATGGGCAATTAAGAGAACCTCTCTGATCTCAGGTTCCTCTGCTACAAAACTGACACAATAATAGTTGACATGTAAGTACTTTTAATTCCTAAGTAAATATGTGACACCCATGGCACATCGCTTGACATACATTAAAAATCCCATGCATAATTTTCAGTGATAAAATCTTACAGGGACTAAAATATATCAAGATTATTTTCTGTCTAAGAGTTTCCAAGCTTTAACATGTTAACATACTTTGCAATTCTTCTTTTGTTGAATTCCATTTTCATATCCTTTTCAACTTGTATTTAGTAACAAATCTATATTCCAATATAGTTGTAAAGTCTAATAAACAAGTTTTTATGTACTTACCAGTCTTCTTCCCCAACAATCTGATATAAATATTGTCATGGATAAAAAGATTACTTCCTCATGAATAACCACTCACTAATAATTTATGAATGATTTGTAAACAAGCTATATTGAGTATTGATATTTTAAATATCCTTGAATTGTGGTGGTTCTGATACTTAGAATGATAATTATTCAGAAATTTGCATCACCAAATACTAAGAAGCAGTACTTTTTATATGACTCTGCATGAACACTATGCAAAAACAACAGCATTTAGGAAGCCGTTATGGAGGAATACTTGAGTTTTTAGGTTTTTACCATGCTTTTTTTCCTTTACTAGTATACCTTGTCTAAATTGAAAGGATGGAATAGTTAAACTAAGGCCAATAATCATTGCTTCTTAATGTTCATAAAAATATTTGAAGATATATGTTGTCTCTCTCCTATTGCCCCAAATAAGAAGCTAAAAACTTTTGAGGGCATTCTCCCTATTTTGAAATGAACTCATCTATGTTTGTAAGTTTATATAATAACTCATTTATCACTATAAAAATGTATTTCCAAAAAATGAATATAACTGCTTATACATGAGGGTGTTTATTATAGAAATTCTACAAGCTGTTGTTTTGAAATGATGTACAATTATGTTCCCAATTTTATTTGTTTGAAAGTCCAAGATTTATCTTTGCCAAGGTTCTGATATACTATCTATGAATATGGTATTTTCACATAAGAGGGTAATGGATTTTTTTCAGTCAGGGTATCTCCAGGGAAGAAGAAATTTTATCTATTTTTAATATGGAAGTTTTATCCCAGATAATTATTTATATCTGTGATAAAATATCTAGAACACCAAACAGAGTATAATGAATCAATTTAGAGATCAGCACCAACAGAGCATCCCTATGAGTCCCAGGGATAATGAAAAGAAGTGAACACCCAAACTGATTAACTGTGATTAGCCAATCTCACTCAGAAGCCACATGTTAGTTATTAGAGACTGACATGTGTGGTTCTCTGACCAAAACAGAGATGGGAACTGAACCAGGGCTAAACGATCAGTGATCACATTCATTGCTAGCTAGGATACAAGTAGAAAATATTACTGTGATATGTGATGCAAAGACCACATCAAACTAGCACACAAATTTATGTTTTAGCTTTTGCATTCAGTAAGGGATCACACAAGTTCATAGTCCAATGAACTTTATCCTTTCCCTTTCCTTTCCCCTGATACTATAACATTCTATGATTGTTAAGGCTCAGATAGACCAGAATTTATGAGAATCAGAGGAGCCTATTAAGCCTTCTAGTAGGTTTAGTAACTTAAAGAAAAAACATTGTTTCTACTTGCACATTTAACCAAGAAAACAATAAACATACGTACTGGGTATATGTAGGCACCACTGGAATTGTCTGCATTTTCTAAGGTGGCAATAAAGGGTCAGACTGAGGCATTTGGCCAGCTCTGATTAGATGTGGTACTAATGATCCTGGGCCATGATATAACAAGAAAATATGCCTCTTTTCTACTGATGGTAGCAAAAAAAAAAAAAATAAACTGCTTAGCAGATCTTTCCCTTATCCACAAGACACAATTCCCCTTGTCACTTTTGAGAGCCAATTTTCTCTTGGCTTCTGTCTGCTATGAATAGATTTGAGGAGCACAATGTTGTTAGTTGAAATATTCTATTCAGTTTGACGCACTGAATTTGTGCCATTATTTTCATCTTAACTTGCATTTGCTTACTCTTCTAACTCGGTTTCTTAATTTTCAAAGGGAAGCTACTTGCCTGGAACTTATGTTACTCACTGAAATATTTCATTAAATTCAACGTTTTGTTTCTTTTTCCTTGTTAGTTACTGAATAATGACTTTGAATCAAAATTTGATATTCTAGTGCTTTTTTTAAATGTGCCGTGCTTGTGTTAACTTTCCCACAAATAGACAATAGAACTAAACAATTACTGACACATCTTTTGCCTGCTAATTTTTTTTTTAAATTATGAAAGATAGATGCAGTCCAATCCAAAATATTTAACAAATTTTACCTCGATAATAACATTTATAAATTTTCAACATTATTGAACTATTTTATATCATCCAGAAAATTATGAGGAGGGACAGACAAAACTATACCTTAGTCTTTCCACAATATGGTAAAACTGATGGCATATCATGTAGTTTGTGTAAAGTTTTCATAACTGTATTGGTAATCATATTAACATCTATTTTGAGCTAATAAATTCCTAAATAGCCAATATCATACAGTTGATACACAAACAAGGTTTGTGATAGGGAGAAATGTAAATATTCTATATGTATGCTCAGAAGACCTAGTAAAAATTATGTAAATCATTACAATACACTCTCCTACATTCAGTTCCAGTTTAGGAAATGCAGGAGGAATTTCCTAGACGTGGGAGACACCCTCCCACTGAAAAATCTGAGGAGAAGTGAGTGTGGGCCTCAGCCTGAAGCATGTAGCAGAGAATCCAAATCATTTTTCAGACAGTCTGAGTCACACTTCACAAAGCATGCCAAGGGCTTAAAAAGTTCACTTCAGGAGAAGAAAGGCGTGAACAGCCACTGTAACCAAGGCCAGTGGATCCCATATAAAAATCAGTTACTGAATGACTTCAGAAAGAAACACTGAAAATTAGGCGGCTAAACATTTTCAGGCCCTGATTTCAAGCTCTTGATGACAGTACAACGATGAAAGGAAGGGAAGAAAAAGAAAAGACAACAACCCTGAAGGTGCTGCAGAGACCAAGATAGCACTCTTGGCTGAGGTGGTGGGGAGGTGGCCATGAAACAACAAACACAAAGGCTGTCTTCACAGGTTACTGGCTTTCACTTTCTCTTTAGAGTGCATTCTGCCTTTGTCACACATTATTGTGTCCTGCTTGGAATTCAATCTGTTTTCACACTCAGTAGGAATCCCTTTTGTTAATTCTATCCCTTTCAAAGACAATTGTTCAAAAAGCTTCGGTCTATGAGGGACTATATAGCTATGAGAGATACAGCCCTATCTGGAAATTATCTTTTTTATTTATTAATTAATTTATTTATTTATTTATTTATATTTATTAGTTTTCTTTTCAGCAAATACAGGCAGTTTGGTGCCATTGTTTAGGCTCATCCATGATCTACCCCCTGCAATGGACCCTCCTTGTTGATGTAAATGGGTCATGCATTGTGGAGTTAGCCCCCAGTTCTTGGTATGATAAATGTCTCTGCATATCATGACCCAACATGTGACTCTGACATTCTTTCTGCCCCCTCTTCCGCAAAATTTCCCTGAGCCATGTTGGGTTCATTTTTGGTCTGCTTCAGTGCTGAGGTGTTGGGGGCCTCTGAGGCTCTGGCTCTCTGATTTGGTAGGAGTTAATTTTTCTCTGTGTTGGTCTCCTTCCCCTTTGTGCTGGTATCCGGTTCATCAGGAAAACAGCACCCTTGCTTGTTTTTCCCATTCTCCTTAGTTTCAGTCGGGCCCCTTTTGAGGTATGTTGGGGCAGCTCTCTCCTTAGGATCTGCATCTATCTGAAAAAGAGAAGCAGATTCTCCAATGGAGAGTAAGTTAGCACCTGTAAAATTGAGATAACACTTACTTTTTTGATAGAGAGTTTAATAGGTGTAGGCCTTCTTGTACTCCATGATTGATGGTAGCTTGATATTAGAGAGTGGGCTTATGTTTGGATATGGTTCTGACTTGTTTCCCAGCTCCAGCTATGGGTCTTGTTATGGATCAGTTAGCCAAATCAAGAGCAGTTGATTCCCCACCATGGCTGTGTGCCACTATTGCACTTATATGGGCATCACAACAAGTTATTTGTTGGTAAGTAGGTTAGACCATGAGTTGCTTGGACAGATATTGGTCATTTCCCCCAGTCGCCCATGTAGCACCTTCTGGCACTAGACGATCTGACTGTCTGGGGACTGACTCACTCCTGGTTTCCAGCCATCCTGGTCCATTCCGGCCAAGATGGCAACCACCTAGCTGCGCTGCAAATACCAGGGACAGAAAGGCAAGAAATTAAGGGTTATCTGGGTCTTCTTGTCATTGGAAATTATCTTAACTCTTGTCATTTTTTTTATAAAGTTTTCTGTCAAACCAATAAGTTTGTTCATTTTTATGTTTCAAAGTAGGGTCTCACTCTAGCCGAGACTGACCTGGAATTCACTATGTAGTCTCACGGTGGCCTAGAACTTAAAATGATCTTCCTACCTCTGCCTCCTGAGCCTGGGATTTAAGGCTTGGACCACCACACCTGGAAAATCAATATCTTTTAATACATAATTTTCATAAAGTACTGTCCATTTTATATGCAGTAAAAATGTTTTACTTAGAGCACAACCAGTAGTAGAGTTAAAGTGTGTGAAAACTTTTAATTTCTGTGCCCTCAATCCACATGTATACTTAATTTACTGTAAGATCTTGAGAGCAGACCCCTTTCAATTATCTGAGAACCACCAATCACCTAGCACAGAGCTTAGTGTCTTGCTATCCCTAACTCTCAGAGTATACACATTCCTTAAGGATGAAATAGGGTCATGTGGTTTTCATATTTACCACTGTGTCTTCTATTTTCCTTGTATACTTGCTTCATGCAAATTGCATTAAAGAAATACAATTATTAAAGAAGTGAAAAAGAAAGGCTGGGAATATAGTTTAGTGGCAGAACATTTACAAGACGGGAGGAGAGAGGAGGGAGAGAGAAATGGATTGTTAAAAAAAAAAGAAAACAAAAGGTTTTTTTCAAGAATTTTTATCCAGAAAGCTAATAAACAAATAATATTACAAGTATCCTCTGTCATGTAAAATTTGTATATTTAGAGAGATGATGCATTGACTGATCAATTGATAGATAGGTAGCTCTGAGTTGTTCCAATGGATGCAGAAAAAAAAAAGTTTTCTACCCATCACAATCTTAGTTCTCCAAAGAAGCAACAATTGGTACCAGTCTGTTGCCTACAATAAGCACAATCATAATGTCTTTTACTAGTATTTTTGACTCCACACTATTGAATTCCATGAGCATTATAACATATCATGTATTTTATTGATGGCTTCATGAATACCCTTGATATGACCTGAATATGAAACATCTTCCATGGGCTCATGTTAGTACTGTGTTATTGTCTACCCATTGTACTAGTTTTTTCACGTTGACTTTTTCTTCTCAAAATTATGATAGTTTCTTTTACATGACAGAAATTATATCTTTGTGATAAGACTTGCAAGTATATGATTCCTATTTTATTTTTTGACTTCTTGACAGTATTTTTGTCACATAAAATGTTCATATTTCTATGCTGAAATGTGATATTACTTTTAATTTTAGGGCTTCTGCATGTTGTGTCTTGCAAATAAGACTTCCATTAGAAGTGCACTAAATAATAAAACAAAGGCTCTTTATAACCTTGATTTGTCCAAAATTTCTACATAATAAAAAAATAAAATCTAAACAATTCCCACATACAAAAAGAGAAAATTGGAGAAGTAAATAGGAATAAATGTTAAATGTGTGTATTTTATTATGGAAATTAACATTTAAATAACTAAATTGCATATATAAAAATGTCACAATGATTCAAATTATTTGTATGATTAATATGCTTTAGTAGCTACAGTTTTACTATTAAGTAAAAGCTTTACCCCCCCAAAATTAAAGCTCTTTACTAGTTTTCGAGTAAGTAGGAAAAGTGATAGGTAATAAATTAAAGTAATATGGATACTTTTTTTTGTAATATGGATACAATTTTTGTATGCCAGCCTTTCTCAAAATCTCGGTGGTCTGGGGACATACAAATGTGCCATGAAGAGTTACCTTGTTAAATATATGTATGTTATACTGAGCTGCATAGAAATGATTTTGTAGCATTTTTCAATAATTTCAATAAGACGATGGATGTAATCTGCATTATTTGTCTGTGTTTTAGATAGCTCTGCTGACTTCCCACAAATAAGTGTATGTCAAGCTTTAAAACTCTAATGGTTTATTTAGCTTGTGAGCCCAGAAAACACCAGTAGGAGAGAGAGAAGTGGCTAACAGAAGAAAATAAACTGATACCAATTGTAATGATGGATGCATCATGATTGTGAGCAACGGTGCACAGTCCCAATGGGGAGGTCTGGGAAACTGGACAGGACATACCTAATAGTTGTCTCACATAAAGATTAGGAACACAAGGGATGTACTCATAACCCTTCATCCATAAGTACTTTAATACTGTCCCCAGTGATATTACTACTTGTCCCTCTGTTAGAAAACTGCTGGCATGAACAGCAGTGAGTAGTTATAATGGGTTGGGAGGTAGAATGCTGCTAAGTCTCTGATAGACCTGCTATTCATGAAATTAACTATACTAAGGTTTAAGCAAAGAAAATAATAAGCATTCACACCTGTCCAACTCTCATTAGTGCATCTTTCTTTTTTCTCTATAAGGGGGATGGGTTTCTATCTGTTCGGTCAATTTGTAAAGTATTGAAACCTTTGTGAGGTGACAGAATATTGTGCTTTGAAAGTGGTTTTTATTTACAGTTGTTTGGGTGATTCTCTTTCATACATGCTACAGGTCCGGGCCTAGGTACAGCTTAACCATGACAAATTTGCTCCTTGTAAGCATTGTTAGGTAAACTGATGGCTCTGAGGTTGTTACATATATCAGCTGACCTGAGAGTTCTGAGTTGCAGAGGTTAGATTTTGAGACAGTTTATGTATTGATTTGAAAGATATGTAGTATGCAATTCTTTAATCTAATACTGGATGTCTCCTTAGTGAAGCAGGCAGTGTGTCAGTCTTGTAATCTAATAATAATTCAAGTATTGCTATAAGATGAAGTGAACAGCTGTTGTACTGAATAATGCTAATGGGACTCATTGAATCAGTTGAAGGCATTAAACTCCAAAAGGATTTTCTAGAAAAGAAGGAATTCTGCCTCAAGACTGAAGCATTGACTCCTGCCTGCCAGCTAGAAGTAGATAGATAGAAGGAATACATGATGGATAGAAAGATAGATAGATGATAGATAGATAGATAGATAGATAGATAGATAGATAGATAGATAGATAGATGATACATAGATATTATCCATATAAAGATGATATATTGATAGATGATAGATGGATAGATAATGGGATGATAGATATATGATATATATAGAGAGATAACAAAGATGTAAACACACCAGTGGTATCTACAGGTCCATACATAATCTCCAAGCAGTTCTATTTAGTTGAAGTCTCCTAAGCCATAAAGGGAAATAATAGACCCTAAACAATCTTTGTGATTAAGCCATTATCTCTAATTCAGGCTCACCACAGACCTATAATTGAATGCTGAGTGCCAGGCCTTGATTCAACTAACAATAAATGATATTTTCTAGTTGGGTTTGGGTGCACACATCTGTAACTCCAGGATAGAAAGGTTTAAGTAAAAGAATTACAAGTTAAAGTTCATCCTAATTCAGCATGCACTAGTGCACACGTGCGCACACACACACACATGCACACACACACGCATGCATGTGTGTATGTGTGTGTGTTGCTATTGAACCTTTTTTGTAAGAATAGAAAAGACTAGGACATGTGAGTCAAATAATATATAAGATTTTGGCTTTAACAATTGAATGCAAAGTCATATAAGCATATCTTTAATTTTAGTATACTCAGGATTTCTGAAGTAGTTTGAGGAATCCTTGTCTTAGCACACAATCCCTACTTGAGTTTACTACTGCAACAATGACAACATGTTTGGCTGCTGTTGCTATCCCAGCCTTGCAGAGTTCAACTGTGTCCAGTATCTCTATAGATTATATTTTAAATGATTTATATAAACATAAACATCATAAGCATTATTGGACAGACATGTTTTGTTTCAATGGATGTGTACACTATGCAATGTTTAAATCTGGTTTGATGTACTTATAGCCTCAAATACTTATAACTTTATTGTACTAAAATCCTTCACATTCTTTCTTCCGGCATTGTGGAATGTGCCATGCATTATTCTCCTCAGTCACCCTTGGTGCAATACCACACCCCTTCTTGCTGCTACTAGGCATACAATCATCAATATTTCTCCATCCCTTTCCTCACCACAGCGTTACTGCATATTTATTTCAGGTATGTTATAAGTACAGGAACTAAGTTGAGATAACTTGTTTATCATATAAATAAATTCATACTAAGTGTATGCTAGGCATATTCATTTTCAGTGTATCTCACATAATTTCACAAAGCATAAAAGCAGTCTTTGGACCATGATTTCTACTTTGCAGGATTTGATACAGCATGATTATTCCTTTAGTGACTGTACCAGTTGTTTTATTTTTTTTGTTGTTGTTTTGTTTTTCATTATATGGCATTCGTTTCTAGTTCATTGGCCACATTCATGTTTTGTTGTTTATTCATATCTGAAAGAAATGTATTCTAATCACAGTTCAGTTCAGGGTTCAACTTGGTTTTTTGGGTCACGATAACAGTACAACTGGAATTTTCAGTCTCAAAATGAGAATAATTTAAAAAGTTGAAAGTTAGCAGGAAACAAGATTAAGGAAAGAGAAACACACTTACTGAAATTAAAATTTATATGAATCTGCCTATAAAAATGATAAAAAAAACAAATTATAGGGAACTGGTGTCATGACATCTGCTTAACATTGTTATGTATAGAACTGTAAGATGTCTGCTTAGCTGTTTCCTGAAAGAACTTGAAGGTCATGAAAACTGTGGAAAGTGATCATGCTGTAATGTATTAACTGGAAGTATTAGTAAGATTGGCTTGGAAAATATTAGCTGGAAGAACATTGTAGAAATATTTACAGAAAATTGGATTTATCTTTACTAAGCAAAGAAAAATGTGAAGTAAAACTCTTTCTAATTTTTCCAAGGTTTAAGCTTGACTTGTAACAAATAAAAAAAAATTTACAATCAATGAACCTAATATGGAATAAGATATAACTTCATGTGTTAAGAGAAACTGAAACCATTTTACTATTATTAAAATTACTCTATCCTTAGACATATATTGTTATGTTGTATATTAAGTCATAAATATGTCAAAAAAGACAACAATTAAAATATATGTCTACGTTAAATTTTAATAAACACCTGACTAATACATTTTTATGTAAGTAAAAGTGATGCCATTTGACTGTGATGTGTTAACACATAATCACAGACTGATTTCTCACATGTCAAATATTTCATGGGGATGAAAGCATTTTGGGGCTGTTTCTCATAATCCTAGGTTGATGTCATCTCTGCCACTCTGTTGCTACAGTCTTTGTGTGTGTGGGCAAAGCAACAGGGACACAATATTTTCAGGGTTCATAGCAGTTGACTGCTTTGTTAATGGAGTGATATTCAACACTTCTCAAAACACACTTTCAAGAAAAAAAAACTCACATATCTTTATATTTACAAAAAACCATGGCAATGAAATCCTTTCATTCATGTAGAAAGAAGGGGTACTGGAGTGTGCAAAGACATTAAGAGTTGCCTACCCCACCCTGTATGATTGTAAAGCTATATTGACCCGCAATATAGGGCAGACCAGCAATTTCTGCATGTTATCTAAGAGGAAGAATTTGAAGTGCTGAATGTTTTGTGCTTCATATCTTTATTAGGCTTCTCTGCAGGAACAGAACCATTACAATGAACATAAAAGCGCTGCAAGGGGGTTTTGTTAGACTGGTTATACAGTCCAGGGTGGATTGTCCAGTCAAAGCTGTCTGCCCGCTAATGAGGTTGAGAACCCATAGCTGCTCAGTCCTGAAGGACTCAGCAGTCCCAGTCTGCCACTGAATACCTGGAGGATTCCTAAAGCAGCACTGGTTTGCTCACCTTGAAAAGCCAAAGAAGTTGGGTTTCAGTGTCAGCAAAGGGAGGCAACAGCAAGGTGGACGGAGCAGTGCTTTCCCCTCAGCCCTCTTTACATCCAGGTCTCACTGGAAAGTGACCCCCACTCCGGAGGAGGGTCTGTCTTCTCCCTTCAGTTAACCCTTCCTGGACATACCCTTAAAACCTGCCCTGAGTCACGTCTTTTACTTGATTTTTGAACCGATAAATTTGACAACTGTGATTAATTATCACAATATTATCATGCATATACCTTTGTAACAACGGGTTTGATAATCTCTATGTCTGAAAAAAAATATAATATGTGGCCATGTTTGGCACAGTATTAGAACATGTAAAGGTAATCATAACAAAGCCAGTAAGAAAAGTAGACCCATATTATTGATATGAAATTCCCCACATATTATTTTAATATCTTCTGAGCAAAAACATTAAAGATAGCTATAATTGTCAAAAATATGAGCATTAATTCTACCTTTGCCACAGATGGACAAAAATTACAGAATTAGTTAACATTTCTGCTCAGTGTTGGCCCTTGGCCCATGGTAAACCTATAGGCTTTTCTTTTATTTTCCAAGGTAGTTTCCTCCAGGGAGAAGACCTGGCTGATGCTGCATCTGTCCCTGCTGAATGGAATCTTATTAGATTCATGGTAACAGATGTTATACCTGGAGGCTCATCTTCTACTTTTAGGAAAATTTCATCATCAAACAAGAAGTTTTATGAGATATCAGTTATTTCACAAATAAATGCTCATTTCAAATATAATTTGTTCTATAAAAACATAAACATACTTTAATTTTGTAATGTTAATCTGATTATGTGAAGTAGACCATCATTTCAAAAAGTCTCTAAAATCAGGAAAGGAATGAGCATTCAAACATGCTGTTTCAGAATCTGGAATTATTAGCATAGAGTTATTCTATCTTCTTTTTAATTAAAAATCACTTGATCTTGCATTTGCATGTAATTACAGTGAGAACTAACTCTATTTTAACATTTAGTACTCTTCAAAATGTGACTGAGGAGCCAGGCAAGGTGGTGCACTTCTTTAATCTCAGTACTTGGGAGGCAGAGGTAGGAGGAACGCCATGAGCTCGAGGCCACCCTGACATTAAATAGTGAATTCCAGGTCAGCCTGGGCTAGACTGAAACCCTACCACAGGGGGAAAAAAAAAAAAAAAGAAAGAACAAAACAAAAGTGACTGAGGTTCCTAAACTTTCTCTCTTCATAATAATTGGAGGATATAACATTGATTCAGCCAGACCTTCAGAAGAAAAGAAAACAGCAATATATTGATTAAAACTAATCTTTGCATGTTTGTTTGATTATATTACCAACCTGAAATCTTTGATGAGCTTTTAAAGAAAGTCAAAATGAAAATGATTCAGAGAAGGAGAACTAATTCAAACCATCTATGAGTTACATTCAATATACTTCATTAAGCAAATATTTTTTAAATGAATTAATTTTTTATTAATTAGTTTTGTACTCAGTGAATACAGTCAAATTAGGACCATTGTTAGGTTTGTCCATGTCCTACCCCCTCCCCCTGGCCCCTACTTGTTGAGGTACATGGGTCATGCATTGTGGAGTTAGCCCAGAGTTATGGGTAGGAGAAATGCCTCTGCATATCATGACCCAACGTGTGGCTCTGACATTCTTTCTGCCCCCTCTTCTGCAAAATTTCCCTGAACCATGTTGGGTTCATTTTAGGTCTGCTTCAGTGATAAGGTGTTGGGAGTCTCTGTGTCTCTGGAAATTTGGTTCGGTAGGAGTTGATTGTTCTCGTTTAATGAGCACTCACTGCATTCTAGGCCCTATACCTCATTCTTGGTACAGAATAGTGTTGTAGAACAGCTACACTGGAAAGCAGACTGGAGAAGGGGTTCATCTTTCAGAAGCCCTCAGAAGAAGCCAGCCTGCTTGTGAGAAACAGAGAAATCAATGCTTTCATTCTGGAGCTAAGAGCTGTTCACCACAGAGGTCAGGCATCCCTCCCTTTGGAGAGTACAAATATGCGTCAATATTACTCCAATCTTTCTTGTAATATTTATTCATCCTTTCTAATGAAGGAGCTAATAAAATTCCAGCAAGGTAAATTTCCAATTTCATCTTATTCGCAATGCTTTTCTCCTACATACTCTACTATTGGCCAGATCTTAACATATTAATTCTGAAAAAATAAGGATATAGCTATGATCCTAGGACATTTTCATCACTGGGAAAAAATATGCTACTACATTTATTGTTTCTTACTGGGGTACAGGAGAATTTACACTCAAATGTATTCATAAAATGTATGAGATATGGAGTAATATTATGATGTTCCATTAAGAAGTATGTTAGTAAAAATGATTTAAGTGTAGTCTCGTAAAGCACAGAATTACACAGTTATCTGAAGCAGACAATTGATATTAATTTTAAAAGGAATCATGTGGATTCTCTCACAACAGTTACTGCATGTAATTTTAAATGACCATTTAACCTGATTGTGGATTCAACTCCTTTTGGGGTAGGAAGAAGATTAAGGGTTGTTCACAAATGACCTAAATACTGGTGTTTAAACTGCTTGTAACTGCATTTGATTCTGTGGTTATCTTACAAAAAGTCACCCCACAGGGGGCCCTGACCTCCAGGATATGTTTTTCCATGCTCAAAGGAAGAGGAGATAATAAAAGCTTTAATGCAGCTATTCAAAACTAACAGAGCATTATAGAACTCAGAAAAGAAAATGATCCCTCTGAGCCACATATGTTCAGGGAGATATCTGAAGACCATGGTTAGCCTGTGGATTCCTTGGTTAACAGACTGCATAGCTAGCAAATTTAAGATCAAAGAGTCCCACTATACTAGAAAGTCAGATGAATAGTGGATTCATGTTCTGAGAATATCTCCTAGTGTATTAGAACCTTCTAGTTACTGGAACAGAATACCTATTCAGGAGTACTTGGCACCCAAAACAACAAAGTGCTCCTGAAACCCACACTATTTATTGATGGAAGATATTAACATGTGACCTGAGTATTTAGTATGAATGAAGTCAGTTCTTGCAATTGAAGTAGACTCACTGGGATGAAAGTCAAAGTTTAAATCTGATATTACAACACTTAACTAGATCCTAAAATACTCATGGATCTAAAACAGAGACAATACAGTATTCCTGTTCTCTTGAAAAGTAACTTCAAATATAATTGTTTATAGTGTTTAGACCCCATAAAAATGACTGCACAAATGCATATTTAGATATGGTATAGTAGACAACTTCACATTGCTTGGATGAACATGCAAACCAAGCACAGTTTAGGCTACAAAGGGAATTATTTCCAGATTACATATCCAGGGGGATGTTGCATCAATGACAGAAGCCACTGCTTCCATATATCCAAGCACAGAAAAACAACCAAACAGCCAGCAACCATCAAAAGCTTCAAGCAAAACAGGCAGCAATCAGGACCCACAGAGTTCAGATCTCTCTGTGTAACTTTGGGCTGGAATTCTAACCCTTCTCAGTGACACCTCATCCAGCCAGGTAGCAAGGTGTTAAGAAAACTCCTGCATCTATGGGATATATTCATTCAAATTAGCACACATGGGGATTGCTGTATAAAAAAGTAGCTCATAGTTCAATGTACTAACAAAAACTTTAAGTATGTTAAGCAAATATAGAATTGGGTAAACATATTGAAAAATATTACTGTTTTCTTATCTCCTCTCTTAGAAAATATTTTCAGTAAACTCGTACAATGTTAATGTTATCACATTTTTACTTATCTGAATGGCATGTGCTTTATTTTTCCTTTTGGCCTTCTGGGTTATTGTGTCAAGGAGAAGAAATTGTGGACATCTGAGATGAGTGAAAAACAAACAAACAGGCTCAAGAGGACACATGCACAGACTGAGTAGGTCAGAGTTCATGGTTCCTTCCCCATGTCCCAGTTCCCTGATCCTGGTACCCCTGCTGGCTTGGGCATCCTGGCCCCTGCCTGTGTGCTGTACAGACATGCCTTTTGCTCTGGCTTCCTGATTGACAGACCCTTGGGTCCCCAAATACCTGTCCCCTTGATCCACAGGGCACATGGGCCACTGTGGGAGCTGGCCTCTTTTCCCTGGTTACCCAGCTTTGCTTTCCAGCTCCTGGTTCTCCAACCACTGGTTCTCCATTGAAAAGTGTACATAAATGGAGCGAGGATGCTCAGTCCCCGCTTCCCAGTTCCCCTTTAATGTACTTGCATTCTCCACAATCAGCATATCTCCAGTTATAACCCCAACCTACATGAATCTGGCTCACATTTAAGATAAAACACTCACTGAAGATCTTACAAGGACAAAAGCTTGCTTTCTTCACAATAAAATTAGACTCTTCCCTAAGATGGGTAGACTAAAATACAAGAAAACCAAAAGAAGTCACAAAACTGAGAGATCTTCACCAAGTCCCACAATGGAAGCCACCAATGAAATCATAAATAAAACAACAGAAATTGAATGCTAAAGTGAAAACACAACAAGCTATATGACTCTGATCAAGAGAATTGATGAACTGGAAATAAAGGATCAATAAAACCAACAATAGGGACTGAAGATATGGCTCAGCAGTTAAGGAACTTGCCTGCAATGCCAAAGAATCCAGCTTTGACTGCTCTGGACATATGTAAGCCAGATGTACAAGGGGGAGCATACATCTGGAAGTCATTTTCAGTGGCTGAAAGCCCTGGTGTGCCCATTCTCTCTCTCTCTCTCTCTCTCTCTCTCTCTCTCTCTCTCTCTCTCTCTCTCTCTCCCCCCCCCTCTCTTCCTCCCTGCCTATTTCTGTATCTCTCTCTCTCAAATAAATAAATAAAAATAAAATATATTTTTTAAAAATCACATAAATGAAATTGAGCAGAATCATCTCTTAGAGTACTCAGCTTTTGTCACTAGGCTTATCTTAAGAAAACCAGAGAGGCCTCAAAAAAGATATAAGTTAATTTAAGGTAATTCACAAAATAAATGATCTCAATAACCAGCTGATTAAGCTTAATGAAGATATGAACAAATGCAAGAATGAATTGCAGGAACCATCAAGAAAATCAGACTTCCAACTGAAATCATACCTCAAAAAATAAATGGACATGAGGCAAAATAACACAATAGAAAACAAAAACCTCTATAGAACCTCTTAGTAACAGAGTCACTCATGCGGAGAACAGAAACTCTGGGCTGGAAGACAAGAAAGAAGAAATTTATCAGGAGTCCAAAATCATTGATAAATCAAAAAACAAAAAATCATGTAAACAGAATAGGGGGTAACTTGGGGGCACCCTAAAAGAGTCAAGATTACATCCAAATCATGGGCTTACTAGAAGGGGAAGAAATACAGGCCAGAGGCATAGGGAACATATTCAAAAAAATTATTGAAGAAAATTTTCTGTTTCACAAAAGAGAGGCCCACCTAGATACAGGACACCAAACAGACAGGACCAAAGAAGAAACTCTCCAATGTACAACATAGTTAAAACTCTTAAGCATGAGACCAAAGAGAGAGTTAAAAGCAACAAGAGAGAAATAACTCACTATATACAAAGGCAATTCCATCAGAATTACCTCAGATTTCTCAATGGAAACCATAAAAGCCAGAAGGGCCTGGAATGGAACATTTCAAAGTCAAAAGAGCTATGGCTTCCAACCCAAACTATTGTAACCAGTGAAAGTATCCCTCATAATAGATAATACAAGGAAAACTTTCCTTGAAGAAAGTCAGCTTTATGATTACATGAACATAAAACCAAACCTACAGAAGATACTTCAGTGAATAATGCACATACAACAAACAACCAATCTCAAGAGCCTGCAACAAGAAGATCACAATAACCAAAACTAGAGCAGGCTCAAAAAAGTAAAAAGGTCAGGAAAGCACCAAGTCACATAAGGTACCCCATCATGGCCCTGAATAAGTTGACTCTCACACTTATAACCTTAAATATTAATGGTCTTAAATCACCACTCAAAAGACACAAGTAAACAGGGTGGATCATAAAAATGGATTCTTCTATATGCTATCTTCATGTAAACCACCTCACCACTAAAGAAAGACACCTCCTCAGGGTTGAAGGATGGAAAATGATATTCCAAGCAAATAGGAATAAGATAAAAGCAGGTGTTTGCCACTAGATTAATATCTGATAAAATAGGTCAAACCAAAAGTAATCCAAATTGACAAAGATGGTATTTCTTACTCATCAAGTGAACACAGTGAACCACAGTTTATTAAACAAAATTTACTTGACAAAACAGAAATAAACAACACCATCATACTTGGGAACTTCAGTACTCCACTGTCATGAATAGATCGCCAAAGAAGAAAATCAATAGGGAAAAAATAGAGCTCAACAGCACCATAGATCAACTAGACCTAATGGACATCTATAAAACTTTCCACTCCAATTCTACAGAATACATATTTTTCTCAGCAGCCCACAGAACCTTCTCCAAAATAGACTATATATTAGGCTGTCGCGACCACCTCGACCAGCAAGAATGACGCGACCCAGAGCTCTTCTCTGAGCAGTTTATTCAGGAACCTTGAACAATCTTCTGACCCCGGGGAGAGCCGACCCACAAGCTAAGTAGTCCTGCGCTAGCCAACCCTAGTGACCCATGCAGATAGGTCCACGATTAAGGAAGCAGAATTAGTTAAGCAGCCTCAGCCAAATAAGGACTTGTTTATTCCAGAGAGCGTTCGCTATCCGGCTAGCGAAAGGCGGTAGCCGACGCCATCTTTAGGGCACGGCACATCGCAGCTCTCCACAGTAGGCCATAAAGCATGCTTCCATGAATTCAGGAAAATTGATGTAACTTCCTGCATCATATAAGATCACAATGCTTTAAAGCTAGAAATTAGAACGAAGCAACACATCAGGAATTTTACCAGCTCCTGGAGAATGAACAACACACTTTTGGACAATGAATGGGTTGTGGAGTAAATAAAACAGAAATTGCAAAATTTCTAGAATTGGATGATAATGCAAACACATCTTAGTAAAACTTCTGAGATACAATGAAGGCAGTTCTCAGGGGAAAATTCATAGCACTAACTGCCTTTTTAACAAAAACAGAGATCACAAATTAATAACCTAACCACACACCTGAACTTGTGTGAAAAACAAGAAGAATCCAGAACAGAAATTAATGAACTGGAAACTAAGAAAATAATTAATAACTTGTGCAAATGGTAATTATTCCAAAAGCAATACACAGATTTAGTATAATAATAATAAAAATTCCAGCATCGGGCTGGAGAGATGGCATAGTGGTTAAGCGCTTGCCTGTGAGGCCTAAGGACCCCGGTTCGAGGCTCGGTTCCCCAGGTCCCACGTTAGCCAGATGCACAAGGGGGCGCACGCGTCTGGAGTTCGTTTGCAGTGGCTGGAGGCCCTGGCGCGCCCATTCTCTCTCTCCCTCTATTTGTCTTTCTCTCTATGTCTGTCACTCTCAAATAAATAAATAAAAAAAATGAACAAAAAAAAAAAAAATTCCAGCAGCATTCTTCACAGAGGTAGTAAAAGTGATCTCAAAATTCATATGGAATGGTAGCAGTCCCCAGATATCCAAACATATCCTCAGCAAAAGAAACTTCCCTAGAGGTTCCCACTATACCTCATCTAAAGCTGTATTAAAGCCATAGTAACAAAAACAGCAGGACAGTGGCATAAAAACAGAAATATAGATTAATGGAGCAGAATTGAAGACCTGAATCTTAGGGAAAGTATCTATAGCTACTTGATCTTTGACAAATATGCCAATAATGTAAACTGGAGGAAAGACAGTGTCTTCAACAAATAGTGCTGGACAAATTGGGTAACCACATGTAGAGAAATGAAACTTGACCCACTCATCTCACCATACACAAAAATCAAGTACAAATGGATTAAAGACCTCAATACAGACCTGAAACTTTTCAAGTACTGGAAGAAAATATAGGAAGAACTATCCATGATATAGGAGTAGGGAAGAACTTCTGGAACAATACCCCAGTAGCTCAGGAAATTAAACAATTTCTCAACCAATGGGATCTCAGGAAACAGAAAAGCTTTTACACAGACAAACATACAATAAGCAGAACCAATAGATTACCCACAAAGTGGGAGAAAATTGTTTTTCCAGCTGTACCACTGACAGAGGCTTAATATCTTGAATCTAAAAAGAACACAAAAAACTAAACAAAAAATTAAACAACCCACTGAAAAACTGGGGCAGAGAATTGAATAGGAAATTCTCAGAGGAAGAAATCCATATTTCTATCACACACTTAAGAAAATGTTCAACATCCCCTACCATCAGGGAACACAATCACAACAAGACAAGCGTTACATGCTCTTACTCATGTGCGGTTCCTAACTTGTATCAGCTTGAGATGGTCACATACAGGATAGGCAACTTAAGGCCCAGCCAATAGAGATAGAAGAGTTTGCAGGGAGAACTATGAGAGGGTTCTGAGAAATAAGCATAAAACTAAACCCAAATTGAACTGGTACCATAGAAACCTTTTTTCTTGAAGGTAGACTAAAAGATACAACCCTCAACAGGAGTATAGGGGGAACACCCAAAAAGAACCCTTAAGAAAGTGGGATGTGGGATGAGCCCTAACCTTAAAAAAAAAGTTGGCTCTGACCTGTAACTCACAGTACCAAGAATAGGTGCTAACCCATATTGTGCTGTTGATCAGAGAGATCTACAATGACCCCAAAACAAGACAAGCTTTTGTCAAAGTACTTGATTACCTACCTGAAGTAAAAGGTAAGACCCTATTGTTGAAAATAGCATAGTCTGCTGGCTCAGAACACAGAGACCTGGCTGGGATCTGAAAGAGAGAGCAGCCCCAAACAGTTGGCCTGTCTAGTGTTACTTACATGAGCTACTGGGGTAAAGTGGCCAACCGTGGTGTGAGCAAGCAAGGGTTTAAACTACTCAGATACAACCAGCCTGACAAGTACACAACAGTACAATAGTGGCACACAGCCTTGGTCAGTAACCAATAGCTTTCTGATTGGCTAAGAGCCAATCTTCTTGATTGGCTAAGAGCTAACTGGGAACTTTGAATCCTATGGAGACAAAGATTATGCTCTCCAATGTCAAGCTCCCACTACAAAAAAGAGGGGCTACATCCATCCAATTCTCCCTGAATTAATAACTCTTAATCTATTCTGATTTACTCTCCATTGGAGAATCTGTTTTTCTTTTTCTTTTCTTTTCTTTCTTTCTTTTTTTTTTTTTTTTCTGAGGTAGGTTCACACTCTGTTACAGGCTGACCTATTACACTATGTAGACTTAGGGTGGCCTCCAACTCACCTCCTCCTAGCTCTGACACTCTGACTCCCAAGTGCTGGGACTAAAGATGCGTGCCACCACTCCTGGCCTAGAGACTCTGTTTTTCTTTTTCATAAATTAGTGAGACCTGAGGACTTCAAACATCCCTTGCATCTCAGTCAAGGCCCAGCCAAAACCACAGAGAAAGTGAGGAGACACTCAGGTGTGCTGCTTCCATGATGAGCCTAGCAAGCAGTTCCAGGGCAAAGGAGCCAGACACTGAGAATTCTCAACACATACCAAACTGAAACCCAGAATTTCCTAAGAGTTCATCACTGAAGTAGAATTAAAACTCATTCAACAAGGCTCAGGGAATTTTGCAGAAGAGGGGGTGGTGAGATTGTAAGTTGGGATGTCTTGCCCAGAGGTAATGCCTCCCCTCAATAACTGGCTGCTTCTCTGTTATTGCATGAACACATAACCCACATACTCATGGTATATGTATAACCCACAACCCCATGAGGAATACCAATAACCCCGCTGAGGAGGGGCCCCAGCAGAATGGGGGCAGGATTGAGGAAAAAAATGATATGAACACATAATGTATCCATGTAAAATATGTTCTTCATAAAAAATATCTCCAGAACTAAAGAGAAACACCGATGGTACAGCCTCTTCCTGGGTGGAACCATATAATAAGTGGGCAGTAATGTCTAATTTGAACCTGACTGATATGGAAGGCTGTTATAATGCCATTATCTGTTACCTCTACTATTATATAATATTAATATAAGTCTCCAGGAAATTAAGCACATTACACCTCATCTTTTAGAGAATGAACTATGATGAGAGTGTTGGAGATCAAAGACATGTGCCATCTGAAAGCCATATATTTGTGGTAAATTAAACTCTTAAAATATGGTTTTAGTTCTCTCCATTTTGAGAAAACCAGTACACCATATTCAATAAATATGTAAAACCTATGTAAATGCATATATGTAGCTTACTGGACAAGAATGGAAAGTCCAGAATTAAACCTAAGCACATACAGCCATCAAACTAGTATGACACAATATGTATTACATGCAAAAGACTTGAAATGGGATGCTTATCTTACCATATACAAAATCAACCATACTCCTAAGCATGTGATTTGAAACCACAAATTAGTTAGAAGAAAACAAGATTTGAAAAGCTTCATAACATCGATTCTGGCAAAAGTTTTATTTTTATTATTATTGCTATCATCATCATTATTATTTTGGCTATCACATCAAGTCCCAGCCACCAAAAGCAAAACTAAATAAGCATTACAAACTAAAACCCTTCAGCATGAAAATGCAAACATCACCATGAAGACAGCCTATAGATTGGGAGAAAATACCTACAAATTATATATCTGATTAGTGATTAGTAGGTAAAGCATATAAAAACTCATAAATTAATGTCAGAAATCTTGGCTATGACATAGGAAAAGTATGTAAATAAACAGCTTTCAAATCAAACATAAAAATGGTCAACAAACGTGAAAATATGCTCATCCTCAATGATGATCACTGAAATGCAAATTGAAGAAAAACATTTAAATGTCATCTCATCCCTATTGTAATGGTGCTTATCACATCATAACAGCTGGCATCGTTGCAGTGTGAGGGACATTCGCATACACTGTTTTGGGACATTATAGTTTGGATATGAAATATTCTTTACCTGCTCATGCATGGAAAACTTCACCCCCAGCTTGCTGGCACTATTTTGAGAAAATGGTGGAAATTTCAGAGGTAGTGTCCACATGAAGGAAACAGGTCACTGGATGTATGCACTTGAAGACTACAACTGGTCCCCAGTCTCTGTCTCTCTCTTTGCTTTTTATTTTGCAGGAGGTCAACAAACCCCTCCCCCACTGGCCCCCAAAGCCTGCTGTCCTGCCTACCCTTGGGTAAGTATGATTTCAAGTTACCACACACTGGCACCTCTGAAACTGTGAGCCAAAATAAGTCCATCTCATTTTTAAATATTTTATTTATTTATTGTTTATTTATTATTTTCAAGCAAAAAGAAAGAATGAGCATTGCATACAAACTTTAGATGTGTGTGCCACTTTGTGTGTCTGGCTGTACATGTGTACTAGGAAATCAAACTGGGTTGTTAGGCTTTGCAAGCAAGTACCTTAACCACTGAGTCATCTATCCTGCCCAAGTCCTTCCTCTTTTAAGATACTTTTCTCAAGAATTTTGTCGTAGCAATTAAGCTTAGTGAGACAAAATGAAAATTGATATAGCCGTCATTGAAATCAGTTCAGAGAATCCTCCAACAATTACAAATTACTTTTAATATATCAACCAATTTCTTTCTCAGTCAGCTTTAAACTACCACAATACCAGCACTGAGACAGAATGAATATATACATCAATATATCTTTCTAATGACTCGGCTTATCCCCTTTTATTCAAACTCTTCTTGCTTTTGGTTGGAGAATCTGTTCTATTTTACAGACAGAAGAGAATATGGGGAAAAACAAGGATACATCAATTCATCAAGAAGACAGAACCAACTGTCTACCATGAGTTGAGTCATCTCCACCTTATCTGCCAGGGCCCAGATGTCGCTACAGGGAAATGGTGACACCAATACTGCTCTCACCTCGAGCATGAAAACCAGTTGGGAGAAATGGCGACAGACAATGTAGTCATTCAGACTTCATCAAAACAGAAATCCAGAGTCTGCAGAAAAAGCGACGCTAAATCAGATCTCTGTGCTACCCACCGAGGCGCAGGGGCATAGGGGAAGAGGAGGCAGAAATATTAAAAAAGCCTCAGGGTGGGTGGGAGTAGCCTGAGACACCATGTTACCCCCTAATCCCTGCAGAGACTGACCAAGACCTCCTAGTCCCCCACAGTGAATACCAAGAACCCCACTGAAGACCCTCAGCAGAACTGAGGTGGGGGAGGGAGGGTCGATGTGTGCAAACTTTTATAAAAAGAAGTCAATATTTGTTCTTCACATAAGGGAGTTTAGACAGCTCAACACCGAGTATTGTCACCTCCCCTCCCTGACCTCTGCTACCAGCCCCTCCCTCTACCCTCCTCCGCTGCTGGCCATCACAAGAGGTGGCATCCCACCCATGGCTCCATCCCTGGACCCTTCCTCGTGTGGAAGGAGCAGTTGCGGGGCTCCACCTCTGTCTTTGGGGCACAGAACGCCAGGGCAAGCAGGGAAGGTCTCCCACTCCCTTCTGGATGGTGTCTCTGCCTCTACCCTTTCCCAAGGCTTCTGTATAAAAGACAACCTGATGTGTAACAAATTCATTACATGAATTCAACAACCAAAGGTCAGGTTTTGTTTTCGTGTAGATAAATCAGTTCTTTCATTCTCTTGTTACCTGCCTACAGTGTAGCTGTGCTTAAACCGACCCCAGGAGTAAAATAAGAGAGTCTGGTGCAAATAATCCTACTGCAAACAAGAAAATGAACACACAGATTGGAACCATATAAGTTTTACAGGTTGACTTTGTCTTACAAACAGCATGTTTTGAAGTTCATGGGATGATAGAACTTATTGACAGTTTAAGCAAGTCCATGAAATTAACAACTGCAGATGATTCATTTACTGTTAATTTTGCCCCTAAGAGGGTTCTTCTGGAATAATAAAAAAAAAATACATACATAATGAATTTATATCTCTAAATTTGATTCGGGTTTCTATGTTACTAACTGGTCATTGGCAGGTGAGAAAATGAAATAGTGCATGCTGCTTCGTTCATAAAAATTTGAAAGAGATGTTATTATTTTAAGTTTTAATAGTATCTTGGACAATATACTGAAATTCTACATTTTACTGAACAAACTCACCTGTAATTCCAAACTTTGTGACATGAATTAGTTAATGGTATTTTCAGTGCTCTGTGAATACAGGGACAAAGTTATTGATTTTTCAGCATAATCTTCATAATCTTCTATTCAGAATTTAGTTTCATCTAGGATATTTGTGTACATTTTCTCTCCAATGCTTATGTGATATCTTGTAGAACTTTGCCACAAAGACCTTGATAATGTACAGATGCAAATAAAACAAAATGGTATACAAACATAATGAGAGTAAGGCAAAATTCTTAATCTTTTAGAAAAGAAATATTAATTTAAAAGTACATTATTTTCTTTTTTGTAAAAAATCATTTTAAATGTGCTGGATATATATATATATATATATATATATATATATGTGTGTGTGTGTGTGTGTGTGTGTGTGTGTGTGTGTGTGTGTGTATGTTTATTATTTCAGTTTTTATATACAGTTCATAATGTAGTGTTATTTAATATTTAAAATAGCTATCATCTTAATCAATTTGCAGTTTTTGATGAATATTTCAAAATAAGCTTATGGTTTAAGATTTAGCTGCTGCCTAACAATAGGACTGAATTGTTAGAAAGCTAGAAATAAAATACAGGAAACTAGAGAAATGGCCTTCCATGGTAAGGCCAAACATAAATTCCACTTCTACAGACAAGCTTTCCTGAGGGTAGTAGTCTCACATCCACTGGGTCACTTTCACACTAGACTTGAACAGCTCACAGCATGTACAGGTCATATTAAAGGAAGAACTATCTGGAGTACAGCAAGGCTAAGGTCAGTGGTAGAGAGCACCACAGGAGCACCGCTGGACTCCACGGCACCATCTTCTGCAACAACTTAAGCAGTGAATGGTCCCACTGTCCATGAAAGCCTATGTAATAGGGTTCATCTCTGTTCCTTCATCAACTCTACATTATACTTAGTATCATATCTCCTTAAAAAAATTTTTTTTGAGGGGCTGGAGAGATGGCTTAGCAGTTAAGCGCTTGCCTGTGAAGCCTAAGGACCCCGGTTCGAGGCTCAGTTCCCCAGGTCTCACGTTAGCCAGATGCACAAGGGGCGCACACGTCTGGAGTTCGTTTGCAGAGGCTGGAAGCCCTGGCGCGCCCATTCTCTCTCTCTCCCTCTATCTGTCTTTCTCTCTGTGTCTGTCGCTCTCAAATAAATAAATAAATAATAAAAAAAAATTTTTTTTGAGCCCAGGATATCTTGTTTTCAATGATAAATTTGAGAGCTATTGCCCGTAAGAAACAAGACCTGTGAAAGTACCTTGAAAATTAGGTTTTCTGACTTCAAAATTAGTCTTTCACTAATTTGTCCCTGTGCCATCATGATTATTGGACATACAGCCACAAACTCTTAAAAACCAAACTCAAAATCTGCTGTTGTTGCTTCATTTATATTTCATAGATTAAAATTCAGAATTTCTCTTTCTCAGCAACAATGGGCAAAAAAATATGAAAAGTGGCTATAATTAACTTGTGAGTTTCCAAATGCTGTAAGCAGAAAATGTTCTTGTTTATGGCCTAAATTTAGTGAATAACTCTATAGATTATCCTGCTCAACCCTAAAAATGATTGCTATTGTCAAAAATCTTGGATGGGCCTGTGTATAGTTCATTCTAGACAGAGGAATATTAATTGTTGTTTTCCTCAAATTTCCCGAGACTCCTTTACACAAGGTACATGGTCCTTGTTTTCAGTGTGTCTACTTAAATACATAAAGTGTCTTTATGTATTTATAACTATGTTAATGACTGGTAATTTATCTATACTAGTACAAGAAATTCACTTTCAACAGTTATTTGAAATGGAATTTAAAGCATTGCAAGCAAAAAAGAAATGTATATGAAAAGAAATGGAATGCATAATAGCTTGGCTTCATGACCCATGATATTTTAAGACCTTATGGATTTTCTAATTATTGACAAACATGGAAGACAAATTGCTGTGAGATTTATGAAAGTAACTTAAATCTAAATCTATATTCAATAGGAAATTCAATATATTTGATTGTAAATGCCTATGGACTTTTTGAAAAATTATCTTTAAGGCTCATATTTAGGGCTGAACAGTCAGTAGAATGGTTGTCTTGCAAACACAAGGATCTGAATTTCATTTTCAATACCTATGTAAAATTCTGGGCATCATGATATGTGTCTGAGAAGATGGACACAAGAAGATCCATAGGGTTCACTGACTGGCTAATCTATTCTAATGTGTAACCTCCATGCCAAAGGGATCCTATCTTAAATGAAGTGCATGACATTCCTGAGGATGGCCATAAGGGTTGTCCTGTGATACCCACATGCACACACATACACAGCCATGCACACGTGAACACATGCATATATACATACACAAGTGAAAATCACATATTTTTATCTAGCATTTGGCTTTGCAAGTATTCCCAAATCAAATAAAAATCAATGTTTCAGACATGTTTGAAATAGTATTTATGCACATTACTCATTGAAAAGCAGTCCTCTTTCATTAATTGGTACAGCTTGATTCCTAAAAGATACATTGTTATGCAAATTGAACACTCAATACATAAATTATCATATAGAAAATGAATTTATCATCATCTTGAATTGAACTAAGATGAGCCCACAGTAAAAGAAAAATAACTCATCTAACACATATGTGCTGCAGAGATAGCAATTGTCTAGTCTGTTGTCAACATCCCACAGAGTTACTTTTTGTTTATAAAAATGTACTCAGTGCCGCCAGGCATATCTACAAAGTAGTAAACAAGAAAACTAAACATTTATTTTTGCCAAGAAAATATGTAGCCAATTTTAATTCCTTTTTTTTCCATATTTGACTAAAAATAAATGATCTTAATTTAAACTTCCAAAATAACAGGAAAATATCTACTTTTATATCAAAGAATCTAGTGAAAAAAAATCTCTGGGGCTGGAGAGATGGCTCAGCAGTTAAGTCAATGACTGCGAAGCCTAAGAACACAGGTTTGATTCTGTAGTACCCACATAAGCTGGATGCACACAGTGGCACACGCATCATGCTTCTGCAATTCACTTGCAATGGTTAGATGCACTGATGCCCCCAGTCTTTCTATTTATGTCTGTCTTTCTCTCCTCTAATAAATAAATAAAATAAAATATATTTTTTTAAAAACTCTTAACTTTGTACCTGGAAATTAGTTGGCATTTAACAGATATAGTTTAATTGAATGAAGAAAGAAAGAAGGTGTTATACATGTAGGAAAATGCTACAAAATAGCAAAGAACCAAAACAAGTCATTAGATTAATGTGTTTTTTTAAATTTTTTAAAATTTTTTTTGTTCATTTATTTATTTATCTATTTGAGAGCAACAGACAGAGCAAGAAAGGCAGATAGAGAGAAAGAAAGAATGGGCATGCCAGGGCCTCCTGCAAATGAACTCCAGATGCATGCGCCCCCTTGTGCTTCTGGCTAACATGGGTCCTGGGGAATTGAGTCTCGAACCAGGGTCCTCAGGCTTCACAGGCAAGCCTTCTCTCCAGCCCTAGATTAATGTTTTATCTTTCAAATGATAACTCATAATATTATGAACATGATCTGATTAAGAAAATCCCAGGAGGCTATTAAAGCATACCTGCATGTGAACTGTGGCAGAATTTCTAAGATAGTTAGGTCAAGAAGGTTCTAACTTAATAATTAGTTTACTCACCTTATGGATTTGAAATTTGAACAAATTGGGCTGGAGAGATGGCTTAGTGGTTAAGGTGCTTTCTTACAAAGCCTGATGGCCCAGGTTTGATTCACCAGTAGCTATGTAATACCAGATGCACAAAATGATGCATGCATCTAGAGTTTGTTTACAGTGGCAAGATGCCCTGGTATGCACATGGTGCCCATTCATTCATTCATTTGTTCATTCTCTCTTTCTCCTTAAAAATACATAATAAATAAAATATTTTTTAGAACTGAACAAATCATTGAGACATAATGGAACATCTTCTCTAGTCTTTGGAGACTGATCACTGGGATGTGTCACTAGAAACTTTATTTTACCCTTCTCAATTTCTGACATGACTCTTTTCTGCTTCTTGGCTGCTATGAGGTGGACAGCCCCAGTCACATGTTCCCACCTCCATGGTGTTCTGTTTATTTCAGGCCTAAGCCATGCAACTAAAGAACCATTGACTGAACTTTGTAAACCTTGGGCCAAAATAAATTTCACCTCCACTAAGTTGTTTATGTCTGATATTTGTTACAGTGATGCAAAAGTTACCATTACCCTGTATTTGAAGTTAAGTTGACAGAATCTAGTCATAAGTATCACTAGTATAAAAGAAAATTTAAGTAGATGACTTGATACAGGATCTAGAGAAATTGATAAAGCACCTGTGATTATTTGAAAGTAATGCCCACAGTCTCAGAGGCTGTTCTGTTCTGTTCTGTTTTGTTCTGTTTTGTTTTTACTTAATATTGATCTTCCTACTTGTCCCCAGCAGGCAGAACCCTATTAAAAGAGGTGTGCCACTGGAGGTAGATAGTGAGCCCAAACCAAAGTGCAAGTTCAGAGTCTGCTCTTGCTTGCTGGAGCTGGCTATAATCTCTCTGCTGTGGATGTATGAAGAAGTGAGCCAGCTTCCTCTGCAATGATAAAAATTCCCCAGGATTTTTTAAGCCTGAAACAAACTCCTTTCTCCCATAAACTGTTTCATGTTGGATGTTTGTCCCAGCCAGGAGAAGGTAACTGCAACAGTGCCTATATATGTCTACTTAGAATGAGCAGTAAGTCAATATGCTCCCCAGTACGACATAAAGCCAGATTCACAAAGTGATACATGCATCTTTTGTTTTCAGTGGCTAGAAGCCCTGGTATGCCATAATTTCTCTCTCTCTATCTCTCTCTCTTTCTCCTTGCAAATAAATAAATAAAATATATTTTTAAAAACTATTAACCATTTGAGTTGAGATAAAATTCCACTTGTAAATTAGAAGGTTGTTGTTAGTCATATGCAAACTTTTTGTTTTTAAGTAAAAGAATCTGAGTGTGGTAAGTCACACCTATAATACTGGCATTTGGGAAGCTTAGACAGGAGTATCATAGTGAGGTCAAGACCAAGATGTAAATTCTGGGTTACAGAGTGAAACCTAGTCTCAAAATCAAAATGAAAATAAATAAGTGAATAATGATTTTCAAAACTTTTTTTTTCATTTATAAACAGAGAGAAATAGAAGAGGGACAGAAATAATAAGCATGCCAGGGCCTCCAGCCACTATGAACTCCAGATGCATGTGCAACTTTGTGCATCAGGACTTACATGACTATTGAAACATCAAACTTGGGTTGTTAGGTTTTGTAGGAAAGATCCTTAACCACTGAGCCACCTCTCCATCTCCTATAGTGATTATTTAACCAAGTAATCTGAACAAGATTAAAGCAGTTAAATGATAATTTGCCAAATATTCTGTAGGGAACAAAATTTCTACATAGTACATCTAGGATTCTCCTGTTAAAATTTTCATTGGAACATCACAATGAACATTGGAAGTTTCTATGGTGAATAGATAATAAAAGGGAAAGGCAGGAAGAAAGAATAGGAGGAAGAAAGGAAGGATAGAAGGAAAAAGAAGGGAAGGATGAATGGAGAAAAGAAAGGTAAACAAATTGGAGGGAAAGAAGGAATGAAAGTGAAGTGTTACAGCCAGGTTCATAGTACTGGTAGAAATCAGACAACCAAGAGACACTTGTGGGAAAAAGAGGTTTATTTTGGCTTACAGACTCAAGGGGAAGCTCCATGATGGCCTGGGAAAACAATGGCATGAGCAGAGGGCAGACATTACCTCATAGCCAACATAAGGTATACTGTAGCAACAGGAGATTATGCCAAACACTAGCTTGGGAAAACCATAAACCGACCCCCAACAATACACTGCCTCCTGGAGATTTTAAATCATAAATCTACATCAGCTGGCAACCTAGTATTCAGAACACGTATGTTTATGGGGCACATCTGAATCAAACCACCACATTTCACCCCTGGACCCCATACATTGATATCCATAAATGATGTAAAATATAATGCATTTATTCCAGTTTTAAAAGCCCCCATAGATTTTATCAATCCCAATGATGTTCAAACATCCACATAGTCCAAGATCTTTTAACTGAACCATAATATCAAAAAATCCTACCCCCCCAAAAAAATGATAATGCACAGAATAAACATTCACACTGCGAAAGATGGCACTGGGCATAGCAAAGAAACAGTCAACCACCACAAGATTTAAACAGGGAAAATATCAAACTCTGTAGCTACAAGTCCAACAACTCTTGCCAGTGACAAATCTCCATGTTCAATAATTCTAACCAGAAACAATTCTCTGGAGTTGGAATTCTGCCCCTCCAGCAAGGCTACTCAAAGTCTTGGAAAACTTCATCAGGGACAGCAGCTATCCTTGGCAGCTATCTCATGGTCACAACATCTTCACGGGGTCTCCAGTGCAATCCATGGTTCATCTTCATGGTCCTATGGGGTCTTCATTCAGGCATCCAGCAAACCTACTTCACATTGCCCATGGCCCTTTCCAAAACACAAGACTGTGTTGTAAACTCAATGACCCTTTTTTTTCCTGCATTTTTTATACTCCATAATACCAGGTAGGGTGCTAATTTGTTAATCCAGGGGGGAATAAAGCAGACTCTGAAGAACAAGACACTCCTTGAGCACTCAGGCCCCTTTAAAGAGTCTACATTCTTCCTGTTGCTGCAGTGGAGGTCAGCTGGCCCAATCTCAAAGGTTGTAATCTCTCAATTGCAGCTGAATGGGCAGCAGTTCACCCAAAGATTGTGTGTGTGTGTGTGTGTGTGTGTGTGTATCATATCCCTGTGCTCATACCAGTTCATTTCTTCACAAAGTAACCCTGTACAACATCTCAGGTCACAGGCATATGAGCAAGCTTCTCATAAAAACTGCTAGCCCGTTCCAAGAAAAGCTCTTTTACACCCTCATAAGGCAAACCATAGTCCACAGTTCTTATTGCATTTTTCAACTCTGACCAGAACAGACCATCAAGATGTACTTACAGCATGTAAGGGGTCTCTTAGACCAAGGTTTCAAATCCTTTCACATTCCTCTTGAAAATCAGCTCCAAGGGGTAGAGAGATGGCTTAGTGGTTAAGCTCTTGCCTGTGAAGCCTAAGGACCCTGGTTCCAGGCTCAATTCCCCAGGACCCTATGTTAGCCCAGATGCTCAAGGGGGCGCATGTGTCTGGAGTTTGTTTGCAGTGGTGGGAGGCCCTAGCACACCCATTCTCTCTCTCTATCTGCCTCTTTCACTCTCTGTCACTCTTTAAAAAACAAAAACAAAAACTAAAAATAAAGAAAGAAAATCAGTTCCAAAAGGTCAAAGCCACAAAGTCAGGTGTCTAGCAGCAATCCCACTCCTCAATACCATTTTATTGTTGCCGTCAGGTTCACAATCCTGCTAGAAATCACCCAGCCAAGAGCAGCTTGTGGGAAAAAGAGGTTTATTATGGATTACAGGCTCAAGGGGAAGCTCCAAGATGGCCTGGGAAAACCATGGCATGAGCAGAGGGTGGACATCACCCCCTGGCCCATATAAGATGGACAACAGGAACAGGAGAATGTGCCAAACACTAGCATGGGGAAACTGGCTATCACACCCATAAGCCCACCCCCAACAATACACTGCCCCCTAGAGACATTAATTCCCAAATCTCCATCAGCTGGCAACCTAGCATGCAAAACACCTAAGTTTATGGGGGACACCTGAATCAAACCACCACAGGAAAGAGAGGGAAGGGAGGAGAAAGGAGGGGAAAGGAATGGAAGGGAGGGGAGAAGGAAGAAGGGGAGGGGATGGAAGAGAAGAAAGAGAAAAAAGGGAAGGGAAGTGGGAAATGGAAGAAAAGGGAGGAGAAAAATTAAGAGCAGAAAAGAACTATCAGGTCTATGTGATTGCTTACATAATATTGAAAAGTAATTAAAAATAGTGAAAGATTTTCAGTACCTGTGGTACTCATACTCTCAGATTAAACTTTCTGCCCAGGATATATGCTTGGTACTCTGATTATCTGTTGCTTTAGTTCTCTAATACAGCTTTGACAAATAGCCTCAAATGTAGTGTGGTATGATATGACTCTGTTATTTTACATGTATTCATCTAGGAAGTCCATAATGTGACCCAGTAGGCATTGATCAAAGTCTTCAGATTTAGATATTCTCTTGAATCTCTAAGTAAGAACACATTTCTTTGCTTTTTTTTTTTTTTTTTCCCATGCCCAAAGTCTGCTAATGTGTTTTGGCTCATGCTGTCTTCCTTCTCTGGCTCTTACAAATACTGAGCCCCCCTTCTCTTCCTCATGCTTCCCCTTGAAGGAATTTTGTAATAATTTGGGCCTGCCTAAATAGTTCAAGGTAATTTTCTCATTTTACAGTTAGCTAAGTATAAATCTTAGCCCATCTTTAATCTCAGTTTTCCTTTGTGACAGAAAGTGACACATGCATAGGTTACAATGATTAATATATTGGCATCGTTTTTATGGATGAGGCTAAGGGCTGTGTTCTTGTAGTTCATTTATGGTCTATATAATTTATGTTACATGTTCATAATGTCATGCATCATGATTCAGTTTCCACTCTTGCTATTGGATTAGAGATATCTTATGTCTGTAATTATATAAATTCAAACTCAGATATTCATACATATTTTTGTTGCCTATTTTCTGAATTCCTTAAATGTCTAATACTGTTAGAACATATAAACATAGACCCTTCAGGAGAAATATGCATTAATCTATCTTACAATTTATAATATATAAAGAGATTATACTGAAACTGGTCATAAATAAACTCAAAATAGCTCCATAAATTTCAGAAGAAATCACAACTTATGTATAAAATATAGAGTTTAAATACTCTTTTAGACTGTCACCATGCATGCCAGACCCTGTTAAACCACAATATCTGAAAATGAAACAGTTCTATAATACTCAAAAAACAAATATAACATCTAAGCAGGATAAAGAATCTTGCACTCTTTTGTGCAGACAAATCTTCATATTAGGTTCTGTCTCTTCCATATACCTTATGGATATGTTGCTAAAAAGCATTATGTTTAGAGATTTCCACCATCATAATATTTCTATATATTTTTTAATTGTATGTTGCCTGATATTTCTACTTAACCAGAAACACTCTGCAATCTTTCCAGCTAGCACTAACACTCCTTCTCATTGCTGTGAACAAACAACTAACCAGAAGCATGTTAAAGAATGAAAGGGTTTACACTGACTTCTAATTCAAGGGGGTAAGGGTATATTATACCATGAGAAGGAAGGTACAGAGACAAGAACAGGAGGCTGAGTAGGTCTTATCATTGGGGAAAAGGCTGAGGGTGAACATGGACATGTGACTGAGCTATGAACCTTAAGGTTTTCATCCAGTGGCATACTCCACCTCCTAAAGGCATGAAAACTTTTCTAATCAACATCTCCAGCTGGGGATCTGGTGTTCAAATACATGAAATGTGCTGGTAGGGACATTTTACAGTGAAACCACAATACACTCCTAACTCAAAAACCTAAGCATATAAAGAATAACAATGAGACAAAACCCAGTAAATAGAAAAGTCTTAAAAGTCCACAACCTACAATTGGTTTTAGGATGAGGTTGGTATGCAAATATAGGATCATAAGTGTTTTTATTATGTATTTTCTGAATAGCTTTTTATCACCACATGGCAGGTTCTGAAAGTAGCAGTTGGGATAAATATCATGAATGGGCATTACAAAAAGAACTTAATGTTCTACTGATCCAAAGTAAACCTTTTGTTGGATATGATTGAGGAATACATTTTCTTTAGGCTGAAGAATTTCTGAAAAATGCGTGGTTGTAAGAAACCTAACCTATATTTTACAGAGGTGCTGAACTTCAAAGCAACATATCTTCAAGTGAAATTTCATTTGAAACTATAAAATAAGTTGTTTATACAGAATATTTTAAAGGGTAATCATATAGAAACATTTATTCAGAAATGATTTTGAGTTGTTTCTTAAGAATTTTAATAACCATATTTGTTAATATCAACTGGTGAAATAGGACAAAACAGCAACAATATCTATGTTCCTTAACATGCTTACAAGTAATCCATACTCATGTGTTTATATTTTGTTCTTTAGTTTGTCAGAGTAAAGTATAAATTTTTATTTTGCTAACAGAAAAACAATAACATTGTTGAGTGACAGGATGTCTCTAAGGGCTTAGTTACATTTTGAACAAGGAAAATTTAAGAAAAAAACTACAACATATATCAACTTTTTATGACAGTAAAGCTATATAACTTCCCCATTAGGAGTATTGTTTTACCCGCTGACTGTCATATGAATACTAACAAGTTAAGATAGCTCTAAGGATAAATGAAAATAGGCACAAATAATCTGAATGTTGACCATGAAATGCTACATGATCCAAAGAAGGTATTCAGAAATGTTAGACAGATGAGGCTTTGCTTTAGAAATAAGTAGTACTTGCAACTGACCTGTTAATGTTTACTGGAAATAAAAAAAAAAAAAAAACAAAGAACATCCCTGTGTTTCAGACCTTCTTGACAATAACAGTTTCTTTACTACTTTCATATATGTGAAACAGAATTTTGTACTCATAGGTAAACTAGGAATATCATATTCCTCATTATCATAAACAACTACAAATCTTTATAAATATGTACTACACTAGTCTAGTTGAGAGTTTGTGTATAAATCAGTATCTACTTGAATGAGAGCCTGAGTCTCAGGAGGAGCAGAAAAGGTTAAACTTGAAACATCAAGATCATTTGAACATAGAGGTACTGTTAAAATATTACAGTGTAATAGAGCAGAGAATATCCTATTCATATTCAATAGTTAAATTACGATGTCTCTGCATATGGACTTATTATTTCATGACTACTCTTGGGGTGAATATTATATGTTTAAAAAATCACATGTGAGAAATGGAACATTTAAGAATGTCATAGAACAATAATTTGCTCCTCTCTCTAATCCTATATGTAATCAAGTATGCCAGATGATATTTTTGTGCCCATGCTGAAATAACAGTATTACTGTTTGGATAATACCATACATGATTGAAGTTTAATGCCAGGAGTGTTGGCTCAAATCTATAATCCTAGCACTTGGGAGGTTGAGGTAGGAGGATAGCTTAGAATTCCATGTAAGCTTGGCTACATAGCATGGGGCAGTCTAAAAAGACTTACATAGCAACACAATATTAAGGATAAACCAACAAAACAAAAAAAGAATTGAAGTTTATATTTAGCATTTATATCTTTCTGGGGAAAAATATATCTAAGAAAAAAAAGTAATTTCTGTTGCTCTGCATGTTTATCTAGAATTCCTTACTATTAAAAATTAATCTTGAACATTGGCTATATACTGTGCTCTTTGGACATGGTTTATATTTCATACAGTTTATTTTCAAGGCTAAGTAAATGTTGAATAAGACTAGGACTTGGAAGCTGCAATAACAAAACACATATAGTAACTTCAAACAGATGTGTGTTAACAATGACATCTATGTGAAATGCTCACCAAAACTGAGCCCTTGAAGATGAGTCTGTATTTTTATTCTGAAATTGATGGCTACTGAGAAACAGAAGACTGAAAACAAAGACTCACAGCTGAACAATAAAATGTGCTTCAGTTCTGTATAGTCAGAAGCTGTTCTTCCCAACCTGTTTGCTAGGTAGTGTGGACTCTGTAGAGTACTGGGGTTCAAATTATGGCTCCATCCCTTAATCAATGTGGTAATACCTACGATGGTCTCTAAAGTTCCTCATCTCTTGGTACAATCTTTTTCTGGAATGTGGGTTGCACTTAATAATTTAAATAAAACAAATACAATACAGAAAAGATGTTGAAATATGACTCATGATTAGAGGGGAGGTGATTGTAATATATCTTGCTGGCAGTCTCTTTTGCCTTCTCAACTTTGATTTCACATTATGAAAAGTTACATATGCCAAGAACTTCCAGACCATAGCAGCTTGCGAGTACCTAAATATTATCATCATTCAAAAGACTAAGAATTAGATTCTTGTCCAGCTGAGACTACAGTCCTACAGAAGGTAGCTTCATTACAGCTTCCTGAGTAATGTGGATGAGAGAATTAAATGTGTCTAGATCCCTGTCACAATCAAACTACTCTGCTAAATTGATGTGTTGGGCCAAGAGTTATGGAAATTTGTTATAGGCCTACAGATAACCAATAAATATTGTGTGGTCAATAAGATTTTTTAATTTGTTGTTAAGGCCTCAATGTTCAACTTACAAAATGATAGTAATGTGCTTTGAAAAGTATTTTCATAGCTATCCCATGAAATATATCTAGATACAATAAATAACGTCCTTTACTCCTGACTTATCTTGAAAAACAAACAGAGTAAGGCACAGTTACATGATATTTATTATGGACAAAACTGAAATTGAACCAGATGCTGTATAGCTTATAAGTATGGACAGATGGACTTAAAAATATTGACTCCCAGACTTGAATCTGGCTTATAGTACCAGATTCAGGAAGTTCTCTCTATATAAAGGCTTAATTCTTTAAAGGTTATAGCATGTAAACAAAGCAGTGTTTATGTGGTAGTCACTGTAGCAGTAATACCAGTTGAAGCACAAGCCAAAGTATTAACATAAAGTATAACACCGGATATGAATTCATTGAGCATTTCATGATTTTGTAGACAAAATACAATAAACATTCCATAATTTCCCTTGACAAAGTCTACACACATTAAGAATCTTTATAATTTTCTATTTTAATTACAGTGTAGATCTTATAAACAAACTACAGTCAACGATCATCCAATTAATACTTATTAAAGCCATTTATGAAAATAAGCTAATATTCTGACTTTTAAGCATAAATTAAAACTACCACTGAGTTAGTTGCCTCTGGCTGTACTGAAGGAATCAAATTTTCAAGTTTAATAGACTTTCAATTCAGAGCCAAGTTGTGCTGTATACTGATAACACCAATACACTGCCATCCTGTGGAGACCTAAGTAGCCTGCCAGGATTCCCAAACACATGATTCAAATTGTAATCAATGTCAACAAGTCACATAAGATATAGGGATTTGTTTAAGAACATCCATTGCTTATCCATCTGTCACATATATTTATTGTATTGCACTACCACCATTTTTACTGGTTTTAATGATTATCCCTGGTCATAGGAAAATATAGGTAATTTTCACACTGTGAATACGGTACCAAGTAAACCATGTTAAAGAATATCCAAGCAATACAAACACCAGAATATCCACAAAATTTTGCACCTATACAGTGACCATTAATTAATTCTAGTAAGAAATTTATATTACTACATCCCTTAGAAACATGCTGTATGTACAAATATACTACACTGTCTTTTTTTTTTCATTTTATTTATTTTACTATCTCCACTTCCAATTTTTAGAGAATTCACTGAAGAAAACATTTTTACACCTGGTAGAGATCAAAAAGAAAGTGTGTGTAATGTAGTATAATTTGTGGCTGTTGAGTGGATATTAAGGAAAGGTGAGTTCTACAAGTCAGCAGGGAAGCACTGTTTTCCTCTAAAACTTGTCATGTGACACTTCTATACAACATCTGTTCAAAAGGTGTCAGAGAATGGAAGGAGAAAAGAAAGTAAGATAATTCTCAAACCAGTGGAAACTTTGAATGTCAGCTCTGCTCATGTTTTTGTAGGAACCTTGTCAGTAATGCTTGATTCAGATGGAGATTGAGAGAATGTGAGCCGGGCTCTATAGCTTTGATAAGAGTCCCAAAGGATGAGTGGACTTGAAGATTGTTTAGAGGGCTATGTGCAGAATGTTCATATGTCAAGGAAAGAAAATAGCAGAAGAGTTTCTACACAGGTTGAGAGAAGACCCATGATTACAAACCTGACCTAGGAAAGCAGAATCTTGTATGCTCTATTTCAAGATAAGGACTCTGAATTCATCCAGTAACCCTTGGGCTTGGCAAGACTGTGAAAAGAGACTAGCTTTAGTATTAGCCAAAGGAAGGCCCAGTCTTCCATGGATTCACAGGAGTAAATTAGTCTTAAATGCTTTCATCAGTCCTCAGAATGGCTTATCCCAACACCTGGGGAAATCAATTTCTGATGTATTTTTTTTAAATCAACTATGATGGGCATTAGTTTTCAGAAACATAATGACAATGAAGATAAAATCCCAACATTTTATTTCCTTTCTCTTTTATAGTCCTTTTTAAATAAATAGTGTAATTTTAAAAATTTTATTCAAATATAGTTGCAAATATAACATTGTTTATCAGGACCTGAACTAAATATATCTCTTTGCAGATGAACTTATAATAATAAAATCTAATATTTTACATAGGTGTTTGAGAATCACAGAATCTTCCTTAAAGAAAAAAAACTTTAAGATGTATATTTCATTTGAAATGCTAGTTTATTGCATTAAAATTCTCAAACAGCCTGCATAGTTGTGCAGGCCTTTAATCCCAACACTCAGGAGACTGAGGTAGGAGAATTGCTATGAGTTTTAGGTCAGTCTAAGTCTACATAGTGAATTTCAGATCAGCCTTGGCTAAGACAAGACTCTACCTCAAAAAAAAATTCTTATTAAATGAATACATAAAAGATTTTTAAAAATTAGGGTTGGAAAGATTGCTTAGTGGTTAAGGCATTTGCCTGTGAAGCCTGAGGACCCAGGTTCAATGCCCTAGTACCCACATTAAGCAAGATGCACAAGATGGCACATGTGTCTAAGATTCATTTCCTGTGGCTAGAGGCCCTGATATGCTCTCTCTCTCTCTACTCTCCCTCTTTCTCTTTCTTCCACTCTCTCCCTCTTTCTCTTTTTCTGAAATAATTAAATAAAATACTTTAATAGTATTCTCAAACATTTTTGATGACAGAATATAACCTATGATTCATACTGATGTACCTTCAACTGCTTAATACGTCGTTTGCTTCTTTATCAACTAAAAATAAATTTTTTATTGAATGCCCATGAAACATTCATTTATGAATAATGTTGATAAGGCCTATGGCAACCTTTTATTCCTATGGAGTAAATTTAAGTTCATTTTCCCCTTTTCAAATACAGATCCTAAATCTATGTAATTTATTCATTCCAATGGATGCAAATACCTGAGTGGAAAAATATCTGAAATGAAACCTTCATTAAAATTCAATAGACTAACTTCACTTAAGAACCAAAGAACAGACTGTACTTCATCCTATTATAATGTTTACAATGTATTTCTTTAAAACTCAATAGCATCTGTTAGGTGATTATGAGGTTTTTTGGATCTTTCCTAAAAACTATTGCAGAAAAAAAAGTAATGCAATATATTTTTGTGAAAGTTTTTGGCAGTGCATATCCATAGGCAAGAACTTGGAAGTTACTTTTTTTACAGTCATGTATTGGCATGGTTATTCATCAGTGCTATTGATTTCAAGCCACAGAAAATGATGTGGCTTAGTGGGGTGAGAAAGGAAATGGTAGGACGGTTACAAGGAGGAACATAGACTATTCACAGTCTAGAAATTCTGCCTCTAAAAGGACTGTAGTATGGATGTGGCTACAATAGCCTATAGCATCATAATTTTAACGTAACCTCTGTGTCTTTTTACTCATACACCAGGATTAAAACTAGAGGTGGTAGCATTAACTTTTCTGTTGGATCACTAGCCCATATTCTAGGAGCCAAAGTTCAAGGAGGACTAGAACAACCTATACTGGAACATGAAGCTTGTCTTTCATGGCACTCACAGATGGCCTATGACCCAAAGACCTTGCACTGTCCCCCACAAGAAATAAGCAACTAAATGAGTAAAATTGAAGTTACTATGGAATATAGATTATAAAAACTACAGAATTTAAATTGTAAAAACACATTGACTGAACATTTATAATGAAATGAAGGTAATTCATCAATATCTCCTAATCAGACTGTCTTAAAAGATATGTCTTAGTATAAATTTACAGTTTTAAATGTTTATAATTATTCTTAACATGTTGCCAGGATGGCCTTGAATGTATGATATCATTGATCCCTATCCCTTTACCTCAGGTAGATAGGATTACAGTCATAAACTACCAAGTTTGACAATATGTAGTTTTTAATATATATATATTAAATATTAAATTTATAATATAAACTTTATTAAAACATCTGTGTTCCTACTCTTTTGGTATATTATATTGCATTCACTGGATCACTTACTGGATAAATTATTATAGTCCCTTTGGGTGTAGTATTGCTGATGTTTTTTTTTTTTTTAATACTTGTTATATAATAAGTATCATGGGAGAAAACACAACTAATTTTCTTAGAATACATTATATGCTATGATTTGGAGTTTGGGCAGACTTAATTGATTAAACTATTATAACCTTTAAAATTCCCTGGTGTTATCTAAAGCAAGGTAGTTAAAGAGCTAAAATTATCACAGGAGCTTTATTTAGAAATTAGATTACCTTCTATATGACACTCTTTCCACCAAAGCCTTATTTTCAGAGTCAGAAATGATATGTTAAGGCTGGAGAGATGGCTTAGAGGTCAAAGTTTATGAAGCCTAAGGATGAAGGTTTGATACCCCAGTACCCACATTAGCCAGAGGTACAAGGTGGTGCGTGTGTCTGGAGATCGTTTGCAGTAGCTAGAGGCCTTAACCTGTCCATTTTCTCTGTCTCTGTCTCTGTCTCTGTCTCTGTCTCTGTCTCTGTCTCTCTCTCTCTCTCTCTCTCTCACACACAAACAATCTCTTTCCGTCTTTCTCAAATAAATAAACAAAATGTTTAAGAAATGATATATGATGTTTTTATAAAGGAATGACCCTAGCTTAAGAATCATTGTATTAACAGCATTGTTACTAGTTGGAGCTGATACTGGGTCTGCCTGCCTTGTCACACTGCATGGCACCACACATTGTCCCTAGAATCCTTATACCTTTCCAAAGCAAACATATATTTTTCTTACAAAACAAAGGAATGTAGCGATTGTATGGGGCTGGAAGGAAGCTCTGTACTTCCTATAGTTTCTCAAATGCTTGGAGTGACTAAGTCCAAATAGCTATGGCTGCATTGCCTACATGATGTAACCTTTTCAGTAACTTTCGAAGAGGGTATGGAGATAACAAATGTCCACAGGTTTCTCACTGCTTCAACTGAAAGATGTGGACACCATTGTTCAGTAGCATTGATCAGCACAGTCACATGACTGAAAAGTGGGCAGGGGAATAAAGAGTAGTAAATGGAGACCTATGTAAGATATTTTTGCTTCTCCTATGAACAATTTTACATTGTATTTATTATGTAAAGCTTTCTTAATTTTAAATCCAATATGTTTTTCTCTTGAATCAGATACATTAAAAATATATGTTTAATTCCTTTCAAAGGAAGAATTCCACAGAAAACTTTAGCTTTCCAATCAGCTTTGTTCAATATCTGAAAAACTGTTATTTTCAATTTACTAGTGTAAAATAATGTGCAAGATATTTTTACAAAGCTATGTAATACAAAAGATAAAATATAATTAATCTGCATTCAAATAATGGGCAATTCTGAGTATTTAAAATATATCATGTTAAATGTGTTGGCACACACTTTAATAGAAGCACTTGGAAGATTGAGGCAGAACAACCTTGAATTTAAGTCAAGTCTGGGCTACATAATGATACCCTGTCTCAGAAACAAGTGGATTTACTTTTATAAGTGGCATTGTAATAATACTCTTATTAGTTTGTTCTAATCTTGTACACATAATTATATATGCATAGATCAGGAAAGCAGACAGTGAAGATTTAATGAATTAAATTCAAAATACATACACAGAATATTAAAAAATAACATTTAAAATAGAAGACCTTTGCATGAAGTTTCTTTTTCCTTCCCTGTTGTTTTCACACTGTCTTTGCTATCCTAGTTATATATAGTATATACCAAGTCATATATAAATAGAAAAAGTATGAATTTTGTGGAGAATATAGATGCCTACTCAAAATTATCAAGATTTAATAAGTATTGGGGGCAAGACAACTAAATAATTAAGTCAATTAGATAATAATTAATTGACTTTAGTTGTCAAAATACTCTCTTTTTAAGTCAAAAGGCATGGTGTCATACATCTTTAATCTCAGCACTTTAGGGGCAGAAGTAGGAGGATCATTGTGAGTTTGAAGCCAGCTTGAGAATACATAATGAATTCAAAGTCAGCCTGCACTAGAGCAAGATCCTACCTAAAATAAACAAGAACACACAAAAAACTCTCAGTCCAAACATAGCATTATTTAATTGTATTCATATGAGTTGTTGGCATATCAATGCATATATATGTAATACTATTTGATATGTTTAAGCCTGTATGTAGGAATATATTTTAAAATATATTGTTGATATTTTAAAAACAAATGAAATACATTGGAATAAAACAGGAAATGCATTCACATGACATGCCTCTGTATGTCAAATTAGTTATACTCAAAAGAAATCAAAATAAGTTCACAATGTGATATAATCTGATGCGAAATGGGCTTTAGCTTGGTTCAAGAAATCCACCACACCCAGCTCATGAAATCATACACAGAAGTGAATGTG
This sequence comes from Jaculus jaculus, assembly GCF_020740685.1. NCBI lineage: Eukaryota > Metazoa > Chordata > Mammalia > Rodentia > Dipodidae > Jaculus > Jaculus jaculus. The sequence goes on along the minus strand of NC_059109.1, from coordinate 25,472,784 downwards.
CAATTCTAGTTTCTTTAATTTCCTTTCCTTGAATGCAGCTTCGTTGTGTTAATGAGGGATGGTAAATAACTATTTTGGAGAATGTTAATCTTCACTTTACTAGCAAATTCTGTTACTGTTGCTAGACTTAAAATTTAAGCATAAATCTCATAGAGTTGATAAGAAAGCAAACATCATAAAGGAAGATTCATGTTTTGAAGTTTTGCTAAACATTACATTCTGTACAAGACTCGAAGAAATATTTATATGATGTAATATTAACAAGAAACAACTGAGGTATTGGGGAATCTGATTGCATCATTTTTTGAGACTAAGTGAGAGTGTGGAGGAGACATAGAATCAGAAAGAAAGTGAAACCTAAGATGTGGAGAAAAGAATACAATGAAAATAGAAAAGGGATAAAACAATGAATTTCAGCTTTTAAATCTGTCTATACAGTGAAAGTAATTGTGGATATAGAGGAGTTGAAAAGAATAGTGTCTGTGGGCTGGAGAGATGGCTTAGCAGTTAAGGCATTTGCCTGCAAAGCCAAAGGACTCAGGTTCAAATCCCCAGGACCCACATAAACCAGATGCACAAGAGGGTGCATGTGTGTGGAGTTTGTTTGCAGTGGCTGGAGGCCCTGGGGCACCTTCTGTGTCTCTCTCTCAAATAAATAAAAATAAAGTTAAAAAAAAAAAAAGAATAGTGTCTGATGCCAAGATAAAGGAAACTACCATAGACACACAGGAAAAATAACGCAAGGATGATAAAGACGTGGAGCCAAGGAAGAAGATGTTTTAGAACATAGCATTTAGAATGTGGAATATAGATATTTTTATTACACTGGAGAATTTGCATATACTCCAAACCTCACTAATGCAATTTTCCACATTACAGATTGTCCGTTGGATTAAATGTAATGAAAGTGCCCAGATTTCTGCTGAACCATAAGTGCAAATAAGGTAGTATAGTTTTCTTTCTTTCTTTTTTTTTTTTAATAAGGATAACCAAAACATTTTTTAAAGGAAATCAGAAGCCAAGATGAATCATGGGGGTACATGCAAATACTAAGTGGCTGAAGAGAGGACAGCAAATGCCTTTATGAAGAACATTTCTGGAGAGCTGGTAAGTGGAAGTCAGCACAGGATGAAAAGAAATGTTTTTTTTGAAACAGTGAATGACATGCATATGGTCTATCTATCTTTCAAATAAATTGGCAATAAATGAGCAGACTGGGTTTCAATAAAGATAAAGAACTGAAGGCAGGCTTCATTTACTATGGGGTATTTTCACTATGTTTTGTTCTATTTTGCTATGGGAAACAAGAAGGTTACTTTGGAAATATTCAGTTGAAGAAGGGTTTTGAAAGCCAAATATGTAAGTAGAGTGACCTGAAAGAAGTAATCTTTACATAAGACAGGAATGAGTTGTGCTCAACCACAAAATATATTTAAAAAAAAGAGAGAGAGAGAAATATACTCAGTTTTAAAATGCCCAAACATTGGAACAGACATTTCTAAAAAGAAAATAAACAAATGACAAGTGGCATATGATGAAACAACAAATATCATGAATGATCGGGGAGATGAAAATCAAAACTAGATGAGATGTCATCACATCCCAATGAAAAGAGCTATGCTCATAAACACCAAACAGATAGAATCTATACTAATAATTTTGGCAAAAATGCTGAAAAGGGAGCTGGAGGGATGGCTTAGCAGTTAAGATGTTTGCTTGCAAAGCCAAAGGACCCAGGTTGATCCCACAGGACCCATGTTAGCCAGACGCACAAGGGTGGAGGCACTTCTGGAGTTCATTTGCAATGGCTTGAGGCCCTGGCACACCTATTCTCCCTCCCTCTCTCTGTCTCTGTCTCTGTCTCTGTCTCTGTCTCTCTCTCTCTCTCTCTCTCTCTCTCTCCCTCTTTCTCTGTCAAATAAATAAATAAATAAATAATAAAATATTTATTAATTGCTGAAAAGGGGAATTCTTGGTCCCAAGGAAGGAAAGGAGAAATGAGTACAGTCATGGAAAATAATACAGCAGTCCCTCAAAACACCCTAAATAAAACTAGCATATGATTTACCAATCACACTACTTGGAATATATCCAAAGAAAAGACAATCAGTATGTCAAATAGGTACTAGCATTCCATGTTTATTGCAATGCTCTCCATAACGGACAAGATGTGGAATTAACCTATGTGACTTTCAATGGAACAAGAAATTTTGTAGTATTTATAAACAAAGAAATGCATTATGTAGAAGTAAAAGCAAATGAGATTCTGTTATTTGTGGCAACATGAATGAGACTGGATACAATTATGTTAAGTAAAATTGGACAGGCACAGAAAGACAAATAGCATATATTCTTAAGAATACATGGACACTCTACTATCATCCCAACTATAGCAGAACAGAGTTCATCAGAGGCCAAGTAGAACAGGCAGAGTGGATGACAGACTGAGCACATAATGGATACCAGTGGATAGTAGGAATAATTTCTAGTATTCTTTAACATATACAGTAAGGTGAGTATATTTACCAATTTGCAACAAGTTTAAAAATAGCCAGAAGACAGGAATTTGAATGCTTCCAAATGTGAAATGACAAATGTTTTCCATGATTGAAATGTTATTTGGGTTTAATTATTACACAGTATGTACATGTCATAAAGTACCATTGTATATATTACATAAATAATTACTTTGTATAAATTTTTTTAAAAAAGAATTTGCTTAAGCTAGTGTCTATACCCAGTTATTCACTAATATGTGTGACTTTCAGCTAGCCACTTGATATGTTTAGTGACATATTCCCACAACATCTGTGGCTGTTTTGAATATTATAGGAGCTGACTTTCACATAGGAGGCTTGTCACAAATCTGTAGCTTCAGCACTTGAGAGTAACAGGCTTAGGAAGGGAGATAGCAAGGTCAAGGCCAGTCTCAATCAAATACTGAGAAACTGGAGCTGGGTATGTAAAAATTGGATGTACCATTGTCATGGGCTCTCTGTAGGTAGGGTGTGTGGAAAGTGTGTTGAGAAAGTGGTGACTGAAATAATCATTCAAAATTTTTGAAGGTTCAACTGATGGTGTAGTCAACTCCATGTTATTGGGATGAATATCCAAAACTGGCACAGTTTATAGAAGGAAAGGCTTATTTCAACCTACAGATCCAAAGGCAGTTCCATAATGGTGGAAGAGGCCAGCCCCCTTTCACAGATGCAAGCAGAGAAAATCCCCTACCAGCCAGCACCACAAGCAAGCACACTCAGGCAGCAAGCAGCAGGGGCCTTTTGAAGCTCAGACTGTTCTGTATAACTTTGAGCTGGGAATTCATGTCCACCCCCAAAACACATTAGGTTTTGACTTTTGGAATCCACCTATACTGACACCTCTTCCATCCAGGAAGCAAGAAATTCAAGTTACAAGATTTTGAGTGTAGTGGGGTCATATATTCAAGCTATCACAATTAAGATAGAAAAACTTATGAATTCACTAATAGTAGTTTACTAAACACAACCCTAGATTCTGTCATTAATGGCATATTTGTGACTCTAAATAAATATCTAATTCCATAAGACACAATAGATGTATAACCCAGGACCAGCCCATACCCTGAAATTAGACATTCTGTTCCTTGCTATGAGCTATCAGAGGTAGATTCTCCAATGACCCTTAGGAATCTTTAGAGATCGAAGATTTATTTCAGATTGTGAGTTTTAAATCATTCATCATTTCTCCTAAGAGCATTTGTGGCAGATCCCTGACCAGTGAATCAGTTACTCAACTTACAATTAGTTGATAGAATTTTGTTCCTGAATGTGTGAAATAAATGTTATTTGGAGATAGAAAAAGGCTTTTATTCTCTATCTTTAATCCTTAAAGAACTGATATAACTAGAAGAAAATAATATTTAGACACCCATAATTGAATGTGAGGTGAATGTTTCCTATGTTTAATGAGAGTAATACTGCCTACAAGACAAGGCTTGCTCTCCAGCTTGCTTATGCCCCAAATTGTTTCATTAATATTAACCAAGGTTTGCAAACCTCCTCAGGCAAGCATATGCTAGAACTCAGAGAAGACAGGTGCATAATAATTTGCAAATTCTCCAAACTTACCTTTAGAAGGTAGAGGAATCATAGCCATAGAGAAGTAGTATTTGACAGGTAAAGGAAAGGCTTTTCTGCCTCTAGGAACATGTTTCGTCTTTCAGAGGAAAAAAATGTTACCTTATTTACAAATGTGTAACACTGGCACAGAACTAAATTTGTAACATACACTTCTTGCCCAAAGGCTTATTTTAAAAGGTAAGTGTTGCAACATACTGCATTGGATATTAAGCATTTTTTTTACATTTTTATCTTACTTTAAATGTTCTATTTAAATATGCATGATCATATAACAAATGCTAACACTAGGAAAACATTTAAATTATTTTACCATTTAATGTTGACAAGTCTATTGATTGAAAATAAGTAATATATTCTAAAGATCAAAAGTCTGAGTATTAGTGAGAAAAATTTACTCTCTCACAACCAAAATCACTGGAAAATGTGAAAGAAATAAAATTGAGGCACATGGTACATTATCTCACATAACATAATATTTGTGTCAAATATATATTAATATTGTATCAAAGAAATTGAAATGAATTACATCCATGTTTTATGGCAGTGTGTGAAACAATGTGAATTTTTTCATCTTTAAATTTTTCCCTCAATTTTATGATCATTTTTTTAAGTAGTGCAATCCAGAAGACATGCTATGCTATTACAAGGAACATCTTGCGTTTTTTGGCAATGGTTTATAGAGTCTATTTTAAAGGATAGAATTAAAAGTATCTGATTTGTGCAGTTTTGATGCTTTAGATTTGTGCCTTCGGATTTGGGGGAAGGTAAAATTTAGGTTTCCATTAACCTGAAGGGGTTGGGGAGAGGTGAATATTCACTTTCGATGACTATGTCTTGCTCCATTGTTGACCACAGGTAGGCAGAGGAGATCTCTGACTGTCTAGTATAGGACAGACACTAAGGTGATGAAGTTAGGTGGGCTGGAAATCTCATAGAAACATCATTTTAAAATGAAACAGTTTAAATCTGGGGATACAATTTTTACAAGAGGGTAAAAATATAGGGACCAAAATATGAGAGGTAACATTATGGTTACCAAGAGCCTGAAGAAGGGTAGGAACAAGGTTAGGCAGCTTTTCTTGGTATACAACTGGGGCTTAGATCTCATCAATGTTATCTTGAAAGGAATGCAGACAGTTGTTTCCAGGGAGAGAAGAATCTATACAAACCAGATGACAGTTCAGAAAGGTATCTAGCCTTAGGTGAAGTCCAGTGAGGATATCTATGTGCTTGTCTGACCATGGAGCCTTAAACATTTTAAGCTTCTAACTGTAACTCTCCTGTAGGGCCTGATATCCAGGAAATGGTCACTACTTTGTAGACCTCAAGACCTTTGTGGTTACTGCATCCAGATACTCCAAACAAACAAAGCTTGAACTAGACAATGGAAAGTTACTTGAAGATAAACTTGAAACATGTGTGTGTGTGTGTGTGTGTGTGTGTGTGTGTGTGTGAATGCTTATACATTAAGAAGGGCAATATTGAATTTATTTCAAAGAAACTCATAACACTGGAAATCAATTGTGTTTTCTCTTTAAGATGCCACAAATATGGCCGGAAATTTCTGGAATGGGTCAGCTCTTTTCCCTGAGCACTATGTACAGTGGTGTCTTTTTCTTTTTAAGTAGAGTCTATAATACCTGCCATCGTGCTTAGAGTATGTGTTTAGGTCTGATCCTTTTTTGCTTCTATTTTGACCAATTACTGGACTCCTTGGTTATACTTTTCTACTGGGTATTTAAGACCACATAAGAAGGCAAAAAATATTATGCTGTTAAGGTCAGTCTAGGATATTTATGGGTTATCTGGGAGATTTTGAGATGTTCTTATCATCTTTAATCTTATCTTTTACTAATTTTGACTACTGAGACAAGTCAAAGGCACACTGACCACATAGCTTCCTATGGAAACATGGATGTCCCCATTTTCCTCTGTTAAGAATTAATCTTGAGGCACTTCTGGCCAAGATGGTGACCGCCTAGCTGTGCTGCAAATCCCAGGGAAAAATAAGCAAGACATTAAGGTTTTTCTGGGTCTTCTTGTCAGTGGGAGGGCTTAGGGGGGAGAAAACAGGGAATCACAGATCCCCTCATGGGTGGATACAACACCCATTCCACCAAATAGCTGGGCACTCCGCCACCTCCACCACACCCAGTCCAGTGCCCCTCCGGCTCCCCATCCCATACCCCATCACAGCGCCCTGTCCCACGTCCTGTCCCAGGCCCCATCCCGCACCCTGTCGTGGTGCCATCCTCGGCCATCCCCCATTCTCCTGTGGTGGGGGAGTGAAGACTGTTTCCACGTCCTAGTGTTGCCAGACAGACTTTGGGCTGACTCAGGGCTTGGTACCTCAGCCCCCCTCCAAGCTCAAACACAGGCTGCTTTGGCACATTACTGCTTAAGAATTCAGGCAACTGTGGCACCCCTGTCAGGCAGTAGATAGGTGGCTTTGGCAAGTGGGAGACAAAGCCCAGGCTGCCTGACAACTACCCCAGGCTGCCTCAGATTCCCATTGCACTAGAGCCCAGGCTGATCCACCCACCTACATGCCCATATACTGCCAAGGGCAGACCACAGTGCAAAAGAAATAACATGAAAAATCAAATGCAAGAAAATCCAGTTAGATCACCAAGTCCCACAATGAAAAATATATCTAACCAAAACATAGAAGAATCATTAGGATCAGAACATCAAATTTAACCTATGGACAATGCAACCCTGACCAACCTACTGGTAGAATTTGCAGGAAAGCAACAAAGGACTGATAATCATGTGGAGGCTACCATCACTAAGCTAGAATAAATTGATAAGAGATTGGAAGAGTTTAAAGAGTTTAAGAGTTAATGGACTTGAGGGAGAGTAAAAAAAAAAAAAAGAGGACCTTAGAAATAAGCTGTCCCTACTGAATGAAGACATAAAGAAATGCAAGGATGAATTCCAAGAATCATCAAGAAAATCAGAAAATGATGTGAAAAGGGAGATTGACAGAGCAATGGAAATGATACATAGAAAAGTAGTAGAAAAAAGTACAAAACTCTGTAGAGGCTCTCAAGAATAGAGTCGGTGAAGTGGAGGATAGAAACTCTGAACTGGAAGACAAGATGGAAGAAACAGTTTGAGAGTTCAAAGACTTCAGTAAGTTCAAAAGTTCCTGTGAACAGAACATGAGGGAATTGTGAGATACACTTAAACGTCCTAATATCAGAATCATTGGAATACCAGAAGGAGAAGAATTTCAGACCAAAGGCATGAAGAACCAATTTAACAAAATAATTGAAGAAAACTTCCCCAGCCTCTTAAAAGAAAGGCCCATAAAGATACAAGAAGCCAACAGAACTCCAAACAGACTGGACCAAAGGAGAAACTCTCCAAGACATATTATCATTAAGACTCTAAACATTGACAACAAAGAGAAAATCCTAAAAGCAACTATGGAAAAACAGCACACCACTTTCAAAGGTAACCCCATCAGAATTACATCAGACTTCTCAAAGGAAACTTTGAAAGCTAGAAAGGCCTGGAGTGAAACTCTCCAAAGTCTAAGAACCTATGGCTTCCAACCAAACTACTCTACCCGGCAAAAGTATCCCTCATAATAGACGGTAAAAGAAAAACTTTCCATGAGAAAACTCAGCTTTACAATTATATGAACACAAAACCAAACCTACAGAGAGTATTTCAGGAAATTCTCCACAGAGAAGAAACAAATAACCAAACTCAAATGCCTACAAGAAGCAGATCAAAATAACAAAAGTCAGAGTAGGCACAAAAAACATCAAAGCCCATGAAAACATGAACACACATCTACCATCACAATATGGCAGGGATCAAATCAAATCTCACAGTCATTACCCTAAATATTAATAGCATTAATTCACCCATCAAGAGACACAAGATAACAGGATTGATCAAAAATTTAGACCCCTCAATCTGTTGCCTTCAAGAAACCCACCTCACCACTAAAGACAGACACCACCTCAGGATGAAAGGGTGGAAAACAATATTCCAAGCAAATGGGAATAAGAAACAAATAGGTGTAGCTATATAAATATCAGATAAAATAGACTTCAAACCAAAAATAATCAAAAAAGACAAAGAAGGCCACTTACTACTTATCAAGGGAACAATCCATCCAGAGGATATCGCAATCATAAATCTGTATGCACCAAACACAGGGACACCACAGTTCATAAAAGAAAACCTACTGGACAATAAAACAGAAATAACCACCAACACCATCATAGCTAGGGACTTCAGCACACCATTATCAGTAATAGTCAGATCATCCAAACAGAAACTCAACATGGAAGTAAGAGAGCTCAACAAATCCATAAAGCACTTAGACCTAATGGATATCTACAGAACTTTCCACCCCAAATCTACAGATTACACATTCTTCTCAGCAGCCCATGGAACATTCTCTAAAATAGACCATATACTGGGTCACAAAGACTGCCTCTACATGTTTAGGAAAATTGACATCATTCCCTGCATGACATCAGATCACAATGCTATATTTCTTGAAATCAACAACAAAAGACCCACCAACAATCCCAATGGCACCTGGAAACTGAACAGCACACACTTAAACAATAAAGGGATAGTGGGTGAAATAAAAAATGAAATTACAAACTTCCTGGAATTGAATGACAATGAGAACACATCATACCAAAACTTATGGGACACAATGAAGGTGGTCCTCAGGGGAAAATTCATAGCACTCAATGCCTTCATAAAAAATACAGAAAGATCCCAAATCAATAGCCAAATCATATCCAAACATATCCTCAGCAAAAGAAATTCCTCTGGTGGCATCACCATACCTGATCTAAAGCTATATTACAAAGCCATAGTAATAAAAACAGCATGGTACTGGCATAAAAACAGGATTATAGACCAATGGAATAGACTTGAGATCCCAGGCTTTGGGTCAATCAACTATAGCTACTTGATATTCGACAAAGGCCCAAACAATATAGGCTGGAAAAAATGACAGCATCTTCAACAAATGGTGCTGGACAAACTGGATAACCAAATGCAGAAACTGAAACTTGATCCACACATTTCACCACGCACTACACTCATCCAAATGGATCAAAGACCTCAATATAAGACCTGAAACTCAAATACTACTGGAAGAAAATTTAGGAAGTACTTTCCATGATATAGGAATGGAAAAGACTTCCTGAACAAAACTCCAGTAGCTCACGATCTTAAACAGTCACTCAAACAATGGGATCATATGAAGCTGAAGAGTTTATTTACAGACAAGCATACAATAAGCAAAGCCAATAGATTACCCACAGAATGGGAGAAAATATTTGTGGGTTATCCAACTGACAGAGGCCTAATCTCTAGAATCTACAAAGAACTCAAAAATCTAAACAGTAAGAAGTTAAACACCCCACTCACAAAATGGGGCAAAGAGATGAACAGGCAGTTCACAGAGGAAGAAATACAAATGGCAAATACACACTTAAGAAAATGTTCATCATCCCTAATCATCAGAGAAATGCAAATTAAAACAACTATGAGATTCCACCTTACCCCAATAAGGATAGAAAACATCAAAAAAGGGCTGGAGAGATGGCTTAGTGGTTAAGCGCTTGCCTGTGAAGCCTAAGGACCCCGGTTCGAGGCTCAGTTCCCCAGGTCCCACGTTAGCCAGATGCACAAGGGGGCTCACGCATCTGGAGTTTGTTTGCAGAGGCTGGAAGCCCTGGCGCACCCATTCTCTGTCTCTCCCTCTATTTGTCTTTCTGTGTGTGTGTGTCACTCTCAAATAAATAAATAATTTTTTTTTTAAAAAAAAGAAAACATCAATAAATCAAATGAAAATAAATGCTGGTGAGGATGTGGAGAAGCAGGAACACTCATCCACTGTTGGTGGGAATGTAGGATGGTACAACCACTTTGGAAAGCAATATGGAGACTCCTGAAAAAGCTGACTATAGAGATACCAACAGACCCAGTTATTCCCTTACTGGGCATCTACCCTAAAACTTTCAAACAATAGGCCAGAGAGATTTGCTCAACTATGTTTGTAGTGGCTCAATTCATAATAGCTAAGAGCTGGAATCAACCCAGATGTCCATCACTAGAAGAATGAATAACTAAGATATGATGTATCTACACAATGGAATTCTATATAGCAGTAAGAAAAAATGACAGAAAGAAAAAATGAAGAAAAATGGTTGAACCTGGAACAGATCATTCCCAGTGAAATTACCCAATCACAGAAAAAAAATCACCACATAGTATCACTCATCTACAGCACCTAACCTGAATCTACCCAAGATACCTACATACCCAGCAAGCATCTCATGGACTAGACAGTAGGAGGGATAGGGAGGGAGGGGAGGTAATTGAAGGGGTAGGAAACACTAATATCAACCCAAACGGCAATGGTAACATAAAATTCTACTTCCTAAAAGGCAGACCAAATGGCTGAACCTTAACCAGGCCCTTACAGGAAACACCTGAACCACAAGACACTGGAAAGGGTAGGATCAAGTCTAACTTAAATCCTCCACATCTTTCCTCCCTCTCTGTCCCTCTCTCTCTCTCTGTCCTCTCTAACTCCTATATATTAGTTACCTTTTTTCCTCATTTTCTTAGTGGGCACTGACCTGTAACTCCCAGTACCAGCATGGGGCTATCACCCACAATGAGCTTTTGATCAGAGGAACCTACAAGGTTTTCTAAAAGAATGACAAATTTCTGTCAGAGTACTTGATGACCCACCAAAGGTTAGTGGTAAGATCCTATTGCTGAAGACACCATATGCAGCTGACATGTAAAATGGAATGGCATGGCTGGAAGCCAGGAGAGAGTCAGTCCCCAGACAGTCAGCGTGTCTAGTGCCAGAAGGTGCTACATGGGCAACTGGGGGAAACTACCAATATCTGTCCAAGCAACTCATGGTCCAACCTACTTAGCAGCAAATAACCTGGTGTGATGCCCACACAAGTGCAATAGTGGCACACAGCCATGGTGGGGAACGAACTGCTCTTGATTCAGCTAACTGATCCCCTCAGTGGTATGAGACTCATAGCTGGAGCTGGGAAACAAGTCAGATCCATATCCAAACATAAGCCCACTCTCCAATATCAAGCTACCATCAATCATGGGCTACAAGAGGGCCTACACCTATTAAACTCTCTATTATTATCTCAGGCTGGAGAGATGGCTTAGCGATTAAGTGCTTGTCTGTGAAACCTAAGGACACTAGTTTGAGGCTCAATTCTCCAGAACCCACATTAGCCAGATGCACAAGGGGGCACATGCATCTAGAATTTGTTTGTAGTAGCTGGAGGCCATAGCATGCCAGTTCTCTCTCCCTCTCTCTATCTGCCTCTTTCTGTCCCTCTCTGTCTCTTTCAAATAAATAAATAAAAGCAATTAAAAATTATTTAAAAAAAAAAAAAAAGTAAGGGTTATCTCATTTGTCCTGGTGCTAACTTACTCTCCATTGGATAATCTGCTTCTCTTTTTCAGATAGATGCAGATCCTAAGGAGAGAGCCACCCCATCATACCTCAAAAGGGCCCTGGCTGAACCTAAGGAAAATTGGCGAAAAAAGCAAGGGTGCTGTTTTCCTGATGAACCAGATACCAGCACAAGGAGAAAGGAGACCAACACAGAGAAAAATCAACTCCTACCAAATCAGAGAGCCAGAGCCCCAGAGACCCCCAACACCTCATCACTGAAGCAGACCAAAAATGAACCCAACATTGCTCAGGGAAATTTGTCAGAAGAGGGGGCAGAAAGAATGTCAGAACCACATGTTGGGTCATGATATGCAGAGACATTTATCATACCAAGAACTGTGGGCTAACTCCACAGTTCAAGACCCATATACCTCAACAAGGAGGGGCCAATGGGGAGGGGGTAGGTCACGGATGAGCCTAATTATGGAACCAAACTGCCTGTACTTGCAGAATAGAAAACTAATTAAAAAAATTAAAAAGAAAGAATTGCTCTTGCTAATGCCAAACTTCTGGAATTTCCATAGTGTGGTGGTTTGATTCAGGTGTCCCCCATAAACTTAGGTGTTCTCAATGATAGGGCCCCAGCTGATGGATTCGGGAATTAACGCCTCCTGGAAGGAATGTATTGTTGGGGGCAGGCTTATGGGTGTTATAACCAGTTTCCCCTTGACAATGTTTGGCACATTCTCCTGTTGCAACTGTCCACCTGATGTTGGCCAGGGGGTGATGTCCACCCTCTGCTCCTGCCATCATTTTCCTCTGCCATCGTGGAGCTTCCCTTTGAGCCTGTAAGCCAAAATAAACCTCTTTTTTTTCCCATAAGCTGCTCTTGGTTGGGTGATTTCTACCAGCAATGTGAACCTGACTGCAACACATAGGCTCTAGCATCAGAAGGATCAATGAGTTTTATGAAGTGCAGGGCCTTTTTACAGGTTCTTACTATCCTCTGTGTCCTGGCTAACTTTGGAAAGCAAGGGCCAAAGCATTGGTTATTAGTTGTTTTATCCTCATTTGTTTTGGCTTTCAGGTTTTAATGATTAAACATTCAGCAGATCAGTTCACCTGGCATTGAATTGGTAATAGTGGGTTTTATTTTAACTTTCGTATAGCATTTAGATAAACATTAGATCCAGTACCTTTAGCTCTCAGATTATATATCTATTAATCATTTATCTGTCAATCATCTATCTACACACACACATGCACACACACACGTGTGTGTGTATATATGTATACAATATTGTATTAAATCAATCATAGTATCTGAAGATATGTAACTTATTAACTACAGTTAAGATAGTTATTCAAAATATTTTAAAATAGATACTTAAGTAGATACACAGGTAAGGACAAAACCAGAAGGTTAAAATATGCTGAAAAAAAGGTTTATGAAAAATAAACTATTTTTTCAATAGTATCATTAAGTTTTTGTAATATAAGAAAGTCCTAAGATCAAAATTTAATGCTCTGATAAAAAAAAAAGTAGAACCTATTCTCTCTTTAAAACAACAGGGTTTTATTAAAATATCATTAAAATTTAGCAATTGTAGGAATATATCAAGACAGAGAAACATGAAGGAACTTCATGATTAACAAATGCTTAATGTAAGTCAGTGCAATGCATACACTCTTTCAGTTAGCGCCAACAATAGCACTATAAGGTAAGCACCACTATATCCTATGAAATGTAAGGAAGTCAAGATGCAAACATTTTGCATGGCCACATAGGGCTTAGGGCTAGTCACTAGCCATGCTCAGTATTGATTACAGATTTATACTTTTGTTTCTTTAACCATTCTATTTCCTGCGTATCAAGTTCTCATACTGGATAGCTTGCTCTCTAGCATAGCCCTAGTTTTTACTACCTGCAAAGATAAGACATAAAGTTCTCATTAGATGTGTATAACTGAATGCAAACTCTTCCTTGTTTAATTTCATTAAATTAAAAGTTAATCATTTACACACTTCTACTACCCTTTGCTTTATATTCTGGTCATCTTATGAAATAAAGATGCCAAACAGATTGTTTTAAATATTTTTACTTAGGATAGGTGGGGATAGGGTCTCACAACTACAAACTCCAGACACATGAGCCAATGTGTACATATGGCTTTGTGTGGTATTGGGGCATTGTGTGCCTTTAACTACTGTGTCTTGTCCCCAGTTCCCCAAAATGATTTTGAATAAAAGCAACTTAGTGAAACTCTAATTTCAATAATTGTCGCAACATTCATGTATTAGATGCTGGGTATTGTAGAATGTGCCTGTAATCCCAAATTCCTGAAAGTGGAAACAGGATTTCTCTGGGCATACTGGCTGACTCCATATCTGAATCAGGAAGCTCTGGGTCCAAGAGAGAGATGGTGTTTCACTAAATAATGTGGATAATGATCAGGGAAGATACTAGATGTCCCTGTGGCATCCACATATGTGCATACACATGTTCATGGAACATACACACAAGTGTATTCACACACATGCACACATCAAGTATTCACAGACAAAATAAAGAAAAAAATAGTTTAAAGACTCTACTATGATGCCCTCCATTAATATAATAAGGAATTTTGAAACGCATGTGAAATATTTGTGTATTTAAACTCATTTCTCATTAATAAAAATAGTTTATGTAGGTATACACTTTATACTTAATGCTGTCATTTTGTAAGAGAATGCTAAGATTATTTGCACAAACATAATAATATGATCAGTATAGCGAGTAAACAATACTTGTTAGGGTCTTATTAGGAGAAATTATTGTGGTAAACATGTTTCATATATTATTAAAATCTTAAAGCCAGGCATGGTGGTGCACGCCTTTAATCCCAGCACTTGGGAGGCAGAGGTAGGAGGACTGCCATGAGTTCGAGGCTATCCTGAGACTCCATAGTGAATTCCAGGTCAGCCTGGGCTAGAGTGAGACCCTACCTCGAAAAAAAAAATAATCTCATCGTCACAATAAAGATACTCTTATGAAATCATACATATAAATCAGTATAAAATGTATTTCTTTAAAAAGATTCAGTTAAATCGTGTTTCCCAGGTTTTTTAAGAATGATCTTTGCTGCATGCAGTATTGAAGACACATTGGAAGTAATGTAATGTAGCAATAGTTTCCATAATCTTCATTTTGACTGAAGGGTTTCTTCTATTTGATGAAAGTACTTAGGAGCACTAAGCAGTCTAACATGAAGCAGGCAGAAAGAAAACCTGCTGTGTCTATTGCTACTATCTTTTCCCACAGCTGCCCACACCATTCACTACCAATCCATCAAGGGAAAAAAAATAATCAAACTGAGACAGGATGGAATATTCACTTACTTTTGAGTGCAGTGGAATTTTGGTCACTATTCAAGATTAGTGTTGGCAAATGCACAAGAATTCGTGAGTCATCCTTAGATTAAACTGTGACTAATCATGTTTTTGACCATCAGTCTAAAGCCATTGAAAGCAGAGCAACTGAGAAATGTACAATAATACTCAGGATATATGTATGCTATGAAAGAACTCAGTGGCGAATTAAATTCATGTCTTCTTTATGTCTCTTACCCTTATTTTCTCTTGCTGATGTAGAGAAACAAAGATATATGATATACAAATGTTGGAAATATTCTGATTCTTTTTTCCATCTATACTCCAAAATAAAGTTCCTTAACTATTTTTAAGGATGAAAGTACAAACATTTAAGCAATTTTATCTTCTTTTTTGGTTTTTTGAGGTAAGGGCTCACTCTGGCTCAGGGTGACCTGAAATTCACTATGTAGTCTCAGGGTGGTCTTGAGCTCATGACAATCCTCCTACCTCTGCCTACCAAGTGCTGGGATTAAAGGTGTGCACCACCATACCTGGCTTTTTTATCTTCATTTTTATACCTGGGTCAAGTGATATTTTAAATGTCAGGTTTATAATGGACAATAGGAACTGCACCTGCTTATACGTTATCAACAAATGCATGACAACAATTTTTGTATGCACATATCTGTTCACTTTTTCATACTTGAAAATATTCAAGTATAAATGTTGGCTGCCTTCCCATGTATGGACATAAATTCAAATCTTATAACAGGTACTCTACTATATCTTTATGTGAAGTAAGCAAATGACATATCTTACAATAAAAAATGTAAATGAAAATAATGAATGTATATTATTTTTACAGTGAATGTTCATTGCACTCTTACTGAATCCAAAATTTCTGACACTAGGCAGAATAAAATAACAGAACATAATTTAAATTAAAATATGGTAATCAATTCTTCTACCCTTTATGTGAACCTAACTCTTGCATAGACTTGTTTTCTTCTGACCTCAATTAAACAGTATGTCAGGAAGTCATATAATTTCTGTCTAGCATTGTTGCATCATTTGTGAAGCAGTCAAATATATGGACACATGGTAGTTCCAAACTTATACCATCCAGCAATAGGGAAGCTAAATATCAATAAGTTGGAATCAACAAAACAAATTGGTTTTTTCTATGGACAGCAGCAAATTTCTATCTGAAAGAACATTTCCATTTCCAATACTCTATTTTATTTTTAATTTTAAACACATGAAACCTTCCTAGTCAAGGAACGTACTATGAGAGGAGGCTGTTTTTTAGTATTATGTGCCCCCATGTGCTTGCCTTATGAAATGCATGGTTTGAAGTCATCCAATCAAACCCATAGCCTGAGTTCACATTACAATACAAAACACTAAAAGATACAGTGTAGTTATATTTCCTGATGTAAAGGGTATAGATTTATAAATAAGAGAGATAATGTTTTTATATATGAGTGTGTAGATTATATATGGTTTTATGAATATCTGTATCTGCAAATACACATCTAATGCAAGACTTGCAAGACTTACTGATTTATATCATGCAAAGCACAGCTAAGTGTGAGAAATATTGTAACAGGATTGGAGAGATGGCCTAGTAGTTAAACCATTTGCCAGCAAAGGCAAAGGGCCCAGGTTAAATTCCCCAGTACCAATATAAGCCAGATGACCATGTCTAGGTGGCACATGCACCTAGAGTTTATTTGCAGTGGCTAGAGGCCCTGGCATGCTCACTTGCACACACACTCTCTCTCTCTATTAAATAAATAAACATTTTAAGAAATATTATAACAGATTTAACTGAAGGAATGTCATTCATCCTGCCATTAGATACTGTTTCTATAGTGTGTTAGCAATCAGTATACTTACTTGCAGGTGTTTCACTGAAAACTTTTTTTTTCTAAAAACACCTTGATTTTGCTTAATGAATATGTATGTGTGTGTGTGCATGCGCACGTGTACCATCATGGTGGGCGTGCTTTTGAAAGTGCTTCCATGTGCACATAGGTGCACACGAATATGCAGATATGCATGTGTGTGTGTGTTTGTGTGTGTGTGCGTTTAAAGCCTAGAGGTGGATATTGAGTATCTTCCTCCATAACTCCCTCATTCCCTGATTTTTTCTTGAAACAGGGTCTCTCAATGAATGTGAAACTCACCAATTCAGCTAGATTAATCAGTATGCATATATGTCCTGGAGGATCTTCCTATCTCCACCTGCCTGGCATTGGATTACAGGTGGTCACCAGCACACCTGACTTTCACAAGAGTATGTGGACCAAACTCAGGTCCTCATGTTTGCATAGCAATCACTCAGCAACCTATCACACCCTTAATCGATTAATTCTATTATCTCTGCCAATCAACAGAGTTTGGTAAAAAGAAAGTTACAATAAAGTTACTCATCTTTTAACAATATGTCTCTGAAAACAAGAATATAATAATTATTCAGACATGTATAATAGGAGGGAAAAATGACAACATCAAAATAGAATAGAGACCCATTGGAAAGAAGAAGGAATACAGTGTGGGAGTATTTTGGAGGGGAAAATGGGAGTGATGAAAGGGCATTACAGTCATGATATATTGTCTATACTTAGGGAAGTTTTCAGTAAAAAGTTAAATATATATCTACATATAAGTTAAATAAAAGTAAAAAATATATATATGTATATATATATGTATATATATATGCATAAAAGTTAAATATATATACATATATATGTACATATATATACACATATATACACATATATACATATGTATATGTATATATATGTATATATACAGAGATATGTAGCTATAACAAAGACATATTTTTATATTTATAATCAACATATTTGTTAAGTTTAATATATAATATAATATATATTTATACATGTGACATATATAAATATAAATTCCTAAAATAATAGGAATTTGTTCAGAAGAATTATTATCTATGTGGACTTTCATATGCAAGAGTTCAACAAGTATAATAAATTTCTTCCTTCAGTTTTGCTTTGTATCTAAGGGAAAAAAATCTTTGATTCTCTGTACATACAAGATAGTTTGGCAATTTATAGATCTATAAATTGCTAGTCTGCAAGATATATTAAAATACACTTATTTCCCCCAAACAGAGATTTATACTACTCAAATAATTACAATGATCATGATCTTGGTGACTGTTTCATTGGCAATGGGGAGTAGTGGCCATGAGAAGAAGAGCTTCCTATATTAGAATGTAACAATGGACTGAAGAGGAAAAAAAGAGAAGACTTAGACACACTAATATAAATTCCTTAAGATGAAATTTTCCATAGCACAGTATACTGAGTCAACATAACTCAAGAAACAGGCTTGTGATCACTGCCTATACTACATGGTGATTAAGAATATGGCTAAGTGATCATCACCAAATAAGGATGCTTTGTGACAAAAAATACTTGTGATAGAAATATCCATAGTTGATCTTCAGGTTGGCAAGCTTGAGTATATATGAGAATAATGTGTTTTTAAACCATGCCTCTCATAAAATGAAAGAGGTACCATGTATGGTACTTTTAAAAGCTGCACCTAGTGGGACATAAGTCTTATCTTTATTATTTTTAAATAATTCAATCTCCATTGGAGAATCTGCTTCTCTTTTTCAGTTAGATGTAGATCCTAAGGTGAGAGCCACCCCATCATACCTCAAAAGGGCCCCAGCTAAAACTAAGAACATTTGGCAAAATAAGCAAGGGTGCTGTTTTCTTGGTGAACCAGATACTAGCACAAGGGTGAAGGAGATCAACACAAAGAAAATTCAACTCCTACCAAATCAGAGATCCAGAGACCCAGAGGCCCCCAACACCTCATCACTGAAGCAGACCAAAAATGAACCCAACATGGCTCAGGGAAATTTTGTGGAAAAGGGGGTGGAAAGAATGTCAGATCCACATGCTGGGTCATGATATGCAGAGACATTTATCCCACCCATAACTGTGGGCTAACTCCAGAATCCATGACCCATATATCTCAACAAGGAGGGGCCAGAAGGGGGGGATAGGACATGGATGAGCCTAACAATGGTACCAAATTGACTGTATTTGCTAGTATAAAACTAATTAATAAAATAATAATAATAATAATTCAATCTTATATCATAATATATATTTTTCTTATTCTAAATAACATAATTTGTAGATTAAAGATATGCATAAACACATGGTATGGAATACTTTGACTATTGACTGTAAAGAGCTGAGCATAGTAGCGGGCAAATTGTGGGTGTTAAGATATTAACACCTTTTGGGCTTTGTTCTGTTTTGTTTTGTTTTGTTTTTTTCCACTAGTAGACCTTGGATACACATTTCTTTGTAGTTAGCTTGCTGTATTTTTTTTTTCCTCCCTACATGCCAACACTTTGGTAACACAATCAATAGCTACAGGCTGGCATTAGAATAATGAAATGAAGAAACAAATCAATATTGCTTTATTTCAAACAGAAAAGAGGTCCCAATCGCCTGCCAACATTAACATGTGCAAGAGAATGATATAAGGGAAAGATTGATACCGGGATTACTGGGGTTTTCTACACCATGATTTCTTCACTATGATCCAGAATGAATTGAAGAAAATGATGAGGAATGGTAGATAGCTATCTTCATTATTTAGAAAAAAAGCAGGAACTCTGCAATTTCCATACTAAAAATTAATATAAACCATAGGGACATGAGACATGCCCCAAGGAATAATGTGAATTTTGTTATAACATGTAAAATACAGTGTTGTCCAGGATTGCTTCTGAAATGCCAGAATTTCAGGTGATAATTTAAGCTGTTTGATCACACTTATTTGTACAAATTTCATTTTCATTTAATGTTAATGTTTTACTGCTTAATGTTATATAACCTCAGAATGTAAAATTACATTAAAGGAATTGTAGGTCTTCAGTCTGAAGAGTTGGATGTGCACATTTGAACCAACTGGAGCACTTGTTATTGGTAGTATCAAGACATTTGTGTGGAAGTTTTTACTGTGCTGATTTTTTTAAATAATAAATTGAGTATTTTGAAGTATGAAAAAAAATTAATATAAAGTATGGAATAATGACCACAATTAGTTATGTAAATTATTAATTTAAACTGTATTTTAGACCTAGCAGTTTTTTAGTCATATAAACTGGACTTTTCAATAAAAATGAAACTTAATCTTATGAATGAAACAATTAACATCTCCCCCTCAAATATTAGTAACTATTTATATCTAATTGTCCCCCAAATTCTATTTTCCTATGACAGTAATGAGCCTGAGCCATGTTCTAATATAAGCAATCTTTCATTTTTCTAGAATTCCCACTTCTTCAGAATTCTAAACTATTGTACATATTTTCCAAAGGTTATTGTCCAAATTTATCCAACAAACCTCATTAAGCCTATTTTATTATCCCAAGAAGAGTAAGAGGACTTCTCAAAACAAGTCTTAAAATAACAGAAACTCAGAATTGGCAGGTATAACTTTAATGGAAATTTCTTATAAGCATCACAATTATTTAAAATTATTTGTTGTAGTAAATCATTTTACATAATTGTCTTTCATCTAGTAATAAGCTTACTTGGGCAGAGAACACTCTATTTTACCACATTAAATATGATTCGTATGTACTATTGAGGTAAAAGAGACCACTTGCTAAGTGTTGAATTATAGTAGGTGCTAAATGTCGCCAAACTTAACTTTTTATTGCTCAACAGAGTGAAAAAAATCCCAGACAATGGCTCTCCCTCTGCACTAGAACCATCAGAAGGAGTAAATAGTTAACAGAAAATGGAGATTGTCCTTGGCAACCTTACCACATAGCTGACTGCCATGGAAGTGGATTGCCCTTGGCTACCTTATCACATGGCTGACTGCCATAGAACTGCATCCCTAACTTCCATGTATTCCCCACCATGTTATTATGGCATCCACCCTGCTGCTATGGAATCCAACTTCCTGCTAGAGTATAAAAAGAAAGTCAAGATTTATCTCATGGATCAAGTTTCTTTGGGAGTGATCTGAGCTTCTGTCCCTGGATAACTAAACTCTCTTTCACCCATTGCTGTAGGAGTAATCACTCCACAGAAACTCCTGCAACATCTCTGAAGGCTGCAGCAAGGTTGTCCTTCACCATGACACACTGAGGTCAAGAGGAAGCTCCTGCTCAGGAGTCTCTTTACCTGCTAGATGTAACTGGGAAGCACTTGCCCAGATGTGATCCTCAGGTCTCCTTCCAGTTGGCCCAGAGGACTGTGAGACCTAGAACCCGAGTGTGCTACTGCATCAGCAAGCACTGTACCACCTGGCTACCAGTGCTCAGAGAACAGCTTCTTCCCACTGACCAGCCTTTTCACCCAGCACCAGCCTCAATGGTCCCGCCAGCCAGAGTCAGCTTGGGTGTTGTCTCTGGCTAATGGGAGACATGCCAGGCCCTCGCCTCTTGTATTGAAGGAACCCCAAGATGGGGACCCCACGCTCTGCCCGGATATGGCAACACCCCAAATCACTCACAAGAAGCGGTCTTGATGCAAACTGCAAGAGGATTTTATTCCAAGCGCGCTGGGGCCCACAGTCCTACACCGCACAAGGGTAGAGGACTGCAGAGCCCCCAGTGCAGGAACGGGACAGTTTTTATAGGGTTTCTAACAAAGCCTGTGCATTAGACCAATCATTTTTTTTTTTTTTAACATCAGGAGCCCGCGTGGTGCAAGCCAGTCAGTTTGTGCCACTCCATAGTTTCTAAGCCAATTAGTTTAATTTGTTCAAGCCCCTCATGGACCAATCAGTCTCCTATGACCTTGGTGGTCAGTATTTGCGCAGGTCCTTGGGTGGGAGTAGCAGAGTGTGGTATCAGTCTCCTATGACCTTGGTGGTCTGAGGCAGGCTGCTACGGCTTATGGTGCAGGCTACCAAGGCTTACGGTGTGGGCTATTAAGGCTTATGGTGCAGGCTATTTACAGAAACCAAATAAGTGGTTCACTTCATTACTCATTTCCCATCCTTGAGGGCTATCTCATGCCCTTTTTACCTAGTTTTATATTAGGAGTGGGCTCTGATATAATGAGAAGAGGGATTCTTTACTTGCTTCCAACAGACAGTAAAGCCTGGAATTTGAGGTATGCAGGGGCCCGCTTAAGGTCCTTTTGGAGCGTGATAGTATTTCTGGGCTTCTGAATTCTTGGGCCTTTCAGTATCACAGGGCTACCAACTCTCATTTATCAGCCCTTCACTACCACTGATCTCGTCAACTGATGGCAGCACAACCAGGCTCAGACTCTGTCTGTAGCAGCTGTCATCTCGTCCTGACAGCTGTGAAAACATGACAAAACAGCTTCACCCTACTGCCGTGGCTGCTCTGGCTACTGGACATTGGGCCAGTATGCCGTATCTTCCTTCCTGGGTGGGAATCTAGGGTGGGGAACAACTTGACATGCCACCCAGCTGACCTAGGAAGACTGAAGCCTATGTATGATATGTGGGGCCCATTCCTGATGTGCTGGGGATGAGATGAAGAGGAGGCCAGAATGGAACATGGGGCTCCTGCAGTGCTATCAAAAATTGTCATCTGGGGGCTGGAGAGATGGCTTAGCAGTTAAGCACTTGCCTGTGAAGCCTAAGGACCCCAGTTAGAGGTTCCCTCGATTCTCCAGGACCCACATTAGCCAGATGCACAAGGTGGCACACGCATCTGGAGTTCGTTTGCAGTGTGGCTGGAGGCCCTGGTGCTCCCATTCTCTCTCTCTCTCTCTCTCTCTTTCTCTCTCTCTCTCTCTCTCTCTCTCTCTTTCTCTCTCTCTCTCTGCCTCTTTGTCTGTCACTCTCAAATAAATAAATAAATAAATTCTTAAAAAAAATTGTCATCTGGGCAGCTATAGACACCTACTCAAGTTCTTCCTTAGGGCCTTCTGATGAGCAAAAGATTAAAAAACAAAAAATGGTAAAACCCCTCCCTTTCAAATGAGTGGTCCAGGTACAGCTGATCTTGCGTGATCTCATAACATGAGGCACTTCACAGTCTTGGATTAGGACTGTATCTCAGCTGAGGAGTACAACCCCCAACCATGAAACTCCAGCTACCAGTCATCAAGTGGGTGGTTTTCCTTACAGTGAGCAAAATTAACATCTTAGGCAATCCTTGGACTCTAAAAAGGTACCTAAACAGTGAAAATCAACCAATGTGAACACAGTGTCCCCTTTCTCAATATGTTGATTTTGGCAAATGCTGCCTTGAGCTCTTTAATCTACTAAACCCATCCCTGGGGAAAATTTCTGCATATCCTTGCATGTGAGGCAGATCACCTATACTGGAATAGGAATGAATAACCAAAGCCTAACTAACAACACAAAAGGGACTTGTGTAAGAGGACCACCTGTTCAGGTCATAGGAGAAGCCCAAGGTGGGGGAAATGAAAAGGGGTGCCTTAGGGTAATTTAAGGAGCTGTGGACCCCAATGGCACATACTTCACCTTCCCTAAAAATATTTACATATGCCACCCAGGAGAAAATTGCAGACTACTCTTCTTGGCCCCTGATTTGGATGTGCTCCCAGGAAAAGAGTTCTAACAATACTTGCATCCCACAAGGTCAAGAAGAAAGAGGTCCCCTGTGCTGTTACCAGTCTTTCTAGGAGTAGCTCTGACTGGAGCAATGACCACTGGTACCGTGGCAATAGGCATCCAAAAATTCAGCATAGCCAGCTCTCTACCCAAATCAAGGAAGACATGACTATTGTTCAAGAAAGCATAGTCACTCATGAGAGTGAGATAGAATCATTGATGGCAATAACCCTCAAAACCACAAGGGATTAGACTTGTCTACTGCTGAAAGGGGGAGGGGGCATATGTATGTTTCTAAGTGAGAAATGCTGCTTGTAGGCCAATGGGATATAAGATCATAAGGTATTATGAAGGTGGAGAAGCGGGAGTGAAATAGAAAAGACTACTTGTTAAATGCTAAGAAATTATAGTGGGTGCTGAATGTGGCCAAACCTAATTTCTTGCTCAATAGAGGAAAAAGTCTAAGACATAGTGTGGTAGTTTGAAAGGATGGCCCTCAATATCATCAGGATTTTACCTGGCTGGAGAAGGGGTCACTGTGAATGGATCCTATGATCCAGTCCTAAAGTATGTGGGTGGTTTTAAAATTCGAGTCTAAACATATGAAAAGTGCCTGAGTTCTGCTTGGAGTTCATGAGTGTGTTTGTTTACGGTTTTAGTGGTGGCTTTTTTTCTTAGTGTGGGCCTGAGAAAGGTGGCCAGCTTCTTCTGTAGTTATGGAACTTCCCTTCTATCAGTAAGCTTTAATGAATAACTTACTTCATAACTGCACTTGGTCTGGAAGTTCGACTCAGCAACTTGTGGCTGTCTACTACAGAATTGATACTGAGAGAGGGGTTCTGGGATCATTCTGACCATGTGGATTTTGATGTTTTGGAATTTATGTTCTGAAGGAATGGAAAACTTGGTGCTTGCAACTGAAGGTACCCTCTAGAATACTAAGTCAAGTATTATGGACTATAGTGATGAGAATTTGAAAATGCTAAATGCAGAGGGTATTGTATTGAGAGGCTTGGCTTATGAACTTTCTAAAGGGAAGGAAATACTGTAGAAAACCTTATTGGTACTTGGCTACTGAAATAAGGGCTTGCTGTTTTCTGTTGACCATGACCAGAGAGTTTGATCAAAGTTAAATGTTAATGGACTGATATGCTTGGCTAAAGATATGGGACTTAGAGATTTAAGATCTTAAATTGGAAAAAAATTGAGCAAATTTAAAATTTACTGGCACAGAGACTGGTTTTAGGTTACTGAAACTGCTATTGTCAAACACATTACAAATCTTAAAGAAGATGGCTCAACTATTTTACATTAGAGCAATGGAAAGTATGCCTGAGGAAAGATTATGCTAGACCTGCAAACTCTTTTGGGAGAGAGTTGATTGGAGAAAGAACTTGTTCTTCAAGTTTGCAATTTATTTTGTCCCTGAATTAAGAATATGGCTGTGTTCTGCACACCTACTATTGGTTTTGGAAGCATGAAAAAATGTGTGGAGTGGTCATGAAGTAAGCACAATCTCAGGAGCTGCTGCTGAGATGTGGCATATAGGCAGGGTGTGATGACCCTGAGGCTGGCAAAGCCATTGGAAGATGGAGTGTGGTTTGCATGAAGACCTGAAGATGTTTTGGATATACTGAGATTGTACAAGGGCTACCATCGAGGCTGTTGGCCCAGGATGAAACTTTTCCCTGGATATTCATCCCAGCTGGAAGGGAAGAATTGAAAAACCAGACATTCCTCACTGGTCACTGGTTATGGTATGAGACTTGAACTTCAGATATTTGATGTTTGCTTGATGGTCACCGAGATTGAATTTTTCTAGTCTCTCTCCATTGTTCCATATAGCAACTGGAAATGTTTACTCTGTGCTTTTTTATACTAAAAGCATATAACTTGTTTTGATTCTACAAGACTCATAACTAAGAGACTATCTTAAACATCAGATGAGACTTTAGACATTAGAACTCTTATTATGGTAAAGACTGTGGAGATCTTTGAATTTGACAATATGTGATTTGAGATGTTTATGAATCCATTGGGGCCAGAGGCAGAATGTTGTAGTTTGAATGGATGGCTTTCAATATATTCAAGATTTTATTGATGACTATCTTGGCATGACATAGATATAACTAGGAAACCCCTAAACATGCCTGTGAGGGGTTATATAAGTAGATTAGCCTCAAAACATGTCTATGAGGGATCATATAAGTAGATTAGTCTTGAAACATACCTGTGAGGGATTATCTCAATTAGCTCATCCTCTAAACATGCCTGTAAAGGATTTTCTAAATAGGTCAGCTGCTAAACATGCCTGTGAGGGGTTATCTAAGTAGGTTACCCTCAAAACATGTCTGTGCCAGATTATCTAAGTAGATTTGTCTCTAAACATGTCTATGAGGAATTATATAAGTAGGCCATCCTCTAAACATGTCTTGGAGGGATTGTCTAAGTAGGTCAGCCTCTAAATATGACAATGAGGGATTATCTCAATTAGTTTATCCTCTAAACATGCCTGTAAGGATTTTCTAAATAGGTCAGCCTCTAAACATGCCTGTGAGGGGTTATCTAAGTAGGTTACCCTCAAAACATGTCTGTGCTGGATCATCTAAGTAGATTAGCTTCTAAACATGTCTATGAGGAATTATATAAGTGGGTCATTCTCTAAATAAGCATGTGAGCAGTTAGCTCAGTAGGTCAGCCTCTAAACATGCTTTGGAGGGATTATCTAAGGAGGTCAGCCTCTAAACATGCCTTGTAGGGATTATCTAAATAGGTCAGCTTCTAAACATGACTGTGAAGGATTATCTGAGTAGTTCAGCCTCTAAACATGTCTGTGATTGATTATCTACATAGGTCAGCTTCTAAACATGTCTGTAAGGGATTGTCTTATTAAGTCAATGGAGATGGGAAGACCTTCTTTAAAAATGTGGATGGCACCATCCCACAGCTGGGGTTCTGGACTATGTAAAGTGCAGAAAACTACCTGATCATGGACATTTATTACTCTCTACTTCCTCAACCGTGGCTGAATATTCCTAGCTGCCACAAGCCCCAGTGACCATATCTTCCCTGCTATGATAAACTATAACCTCAAATGTAAGCTCAAATAAACCCTTCCATCTTTCTTTTTTTTTTTTTTTTTCTTTTTTTGGTTTTTCAAGGTAGGGTCTCACTCTGGTCCAGGCTGACCTGGAATTAACTCTGTCATCTCAGGGTGGCTTTGAACTCATAGTGATCCTCCTACCTCTGCCTCCCATGTGCTGGGATTAAAGGCATGCACCACCACACACAGTTTAAACCCTTCCATCTTTAAGTTGCTTCTGGTCCAGTGTTTTGCTCCAGCTATAAAAAGTAACTATTCCACTGACTAAGGTGAAGAAAAACACATTTGGTTCCCTAAAGAGATAATATGTGTAAGGTAAGGACTAATAACCTATGATGACTCAGGGCTAAAAAGGGGTAAAATTGAGAGACTTTTGATCTTTTCCACGTATCAAAGATGCCTTCCTGAATCAATAGCATACCATCCTCAGATTAATACTATCGTGAGATTATATTAGCTTCAATTTAACAATGAATTGGGGCCAAGATAGAAAGAGTGGTCATAAAGGTCAAGAGGCCAGTGACCTACATCTGAATCCAGGGTTATGAAAATGACAGTTTGAAAAGAAGAAATGAAATGCCTAGGAAAGATGGACTATGTTTAAGCTATAGTGGGAAGGGTCCAGGGATAAAGGAGTTTTTTGGCCTGATAGATATCAGTGACTATCACCAAGAACGGGCACATAGCAGGGAAAGACCATTTGACAGGACTGTTGGTTGTATACTGTTCTTGATAAGGGATGAGTTCATTGATGGCCTAAGAGACCCTGGCACTCCAGATGCTCAGGCTGCCACCCGGAGTCACTTTCATAGGTGTACACATGTGAAACCATAAATCATTAAAGCAGACATTTCTGTCTTTTTTGGTTTCTCTTAAAGAATCTCAGGGAAAAAAGTCACTTAATTCATAACTCAAAGTAACATTTCTCAAAATCACTTTCTACATGCCTCCAATCCTTACTTGATGGCAGTTCTGGAATTTTCCCTATCTAACTCTACAAGCATCCTCCTACATCCACTCTACAATCATGACTTTTCATCTCACAACTCTCAACTCTTTAGTTCCTTATTATCTAGATGAACTCTTGTCAACAGGTTCTTATGAAATTGTCTGCTTTCTTTTAAAATATTTATTTATTTATTTATTTATTTATTTATTTATTTATAAGAGAGAGGAGGAAAAGCTGCAAACAGAGAGAACGGGCACACCAGGGCTTCTACCCACTACAATCAAAATCCAGACAAATGTGCCACCTTGTGCATCTGGCATACATGGGTACTGGAGAATCAAACCAGGTTCTTAGGCTGCACAGGCAAGTATCTTAATCACTAAGCTATCCCTTCAATCTTGTCTTCTTTCTTAATATGAACTCTTCTCCAAAAGAGTACAGAGGGATCATATTGAAGATCAAAGAGGCCACTGACCTACATTAAAGTTAGTCCAAGGTTATGGTGATAACAGATAAAGCTTAAGAAGTGGAATCCAAAGGACAAGATGACTGGCCAAATAATTTCCCTAGAAGCCTTTCATCTTTATCAGCTTTGAAAGTAAGTGATCTTTAGTTGAAAGGTAGAGAAAGATCAGGGAACCACAATAGGTCAGGCTAACAACACTTAACTCAAGATTATTCTGTGGAATTTTGTAAATTTCTACTACCATATGAAATTAAAACACATAAAATAAATCTCATGGTCTGAAAATCCTGTGAACTGCTGGTAAATCTAATTAAAGTTAGGAGTACAACTCATTGCAACTTACCAGTGAAAATTTCCTAGTGATTATAATGTTCTATGGATGCATAATTTAGTGTCAGTAGGAAAGAGGGATACTGGTGGATTTTGCTGCACTGTTTTCTAACTTATTAATTGAATTTCATTTCAAAATGATGTTAGGGAAAATTACAGAAAGAAAATGCACATTAATCTCTAGTTACAGTGACCAGAGCAGTGTTTGTTTAGACTGGGTAAGGGCAGTTATGAAGGAACAAGGAGAAGAAAAAAGACCATGGCTTTTGAATATTTTTTTTTATTATTTTGCTTGTTGATGGTTTCACAAGTATATAAATATACCAAAATAAAACAATTTTTACATTTCAATGGATGTGGCTTATTTTGTGCCCATTTGTTTTGTGGAGCCACCACTTTCCATTCTTAGTCATGCAAGTTGAACAGAATTTAAGTTCTCTCAGTACTAGGAGCTGTATAGGGATTTTAGAATCTAAAAATGTAAATAAATAAATGAAATAAACAACTTTCCTACACCCAAATAATTATTTCAGACATGGAGTTGTACAAAATTTGACCCGACTATTCTCTTGATACAGACACAAATATTTGAAGGAATGGCTAAAAATGACCTAGAGGTAATCTTCCCAAGCCTACTTTATAGGTAGACGTGGAAGATAAGTGCATTTAGACTAGGTTTCCAAGGTTGAGGATGTTGCCCAGTGGTCATGTGATTGTCTGGCATGAATCAGTCCTCATTTTGATTTCTAGCTCCATAAACAAACAGGTAAATTTTCAAAAATTATAGAACAGACCATCAGGTTAATAGTGACAGAAGTATAGAAGGCAAGGAAAACTTGCTGATACATAGCTAAGTGTGGTAGTTTGAATGGATGTCCACCAATAGATTCAGAAATTTATTAGATTTAGATCTCCAGCCACTGTGGGTAGATCCTAGAGTCCAGCCCTAAGGCGTGTTTGGTGATGGATTTGGAATTCCATTCTAAAGATATGCAAAGGGATGGAATTTTTGCCTGGAGTTCCTTAAGTGTGCTTGCATGTGGTGGTGGTGGTGGCTCTGCTCTCTCATCATGTACCTGTGAAAGGGGGCCATCATGGAACTTTGCCTGGATCTCTAAACTTCAATAAATTCCATCCTCCATAAGACTATGCCTGATCTGGAAGTTCATCCTAGCAACTAAAGCTGGCTATTACACTAAGCTAGTAACTTAGTGAACATCTAAATAAAATGAAACTCCTTTTTTCATGAAGAATATAACAGAGAAAAAAAATATTTCTCCAAATGGTGGGGAAATACTAAGATTCCATGAAAATCATGGAGAAAACATTTTTTTTTTCCCCCTGAGGTAGGTTCTCACTTTAGTCTCAGTGTGGCCTTGAATTCATGGCTATCCAACTACTTCTGCCTCCCAAGTGCTGGAATTAAAGGCATGTACCACCATACCTGTCTCAAAGCTTCATTTTTACTCTAACATTTGTCACATATAAATTACTTTGTTTTCTCATTTCTCCCAGTAAAAGGCCTCTTGAGGTTACTGATTTCTAAGATTCTATGTGGAATATATACCTGTCCACAGACAAAATACAAAGTTCTAGGCTAGAATAGTGAGCCTAATCATCTAAAGTTAGAGATTTTATCCCAAGAATGGAGGAATATAAAGCAAGTTCATGATAATCAGCAAACAGAGGAAATGGTAAGGCATTGAGGCACTTTATCATTAACCATAACATCCAAAATTACAAGTAAAAAAATAGCAAAGAAAATAAATTGCATGTGTATAAGTACTTTGTGTGCAAATATATTATTATTACTGTTATTTCTTCAGAATAGTACAATACTTTATATCTGGGCCAGATAAGAAACCATCTGGTAATACTGAAGGTCAAAGCAGCTGGAGAGGCCCTAAAGCCTCATGGGTAATTATGAGTCCTTAATTAAATAGAGGTCAACTACAATGTTTCTATCTCAATTCTGAGACGAGACTATGGGGAAAAAAAAAAAAAAAAAAAAACAGCAGAAATCAATAACAAGTATGTGTTTTCCACAAAGGACACACAGTTTGAGACATTCCATAGCCATCCAAGTAACATGTAGATAATGCAGGGTAAGGAATGGCCAATATACATGGAGCTACATAAATAGTTTAAACATAAATGTGTGCTTAAAGGTTGATGTCTAAAGTGGAACTTGAATAAACCTAGATAAAAGTCACAAGGAGCATTTCAGACAGAAGGGTTAGCTCAGGTAAAGTACTTAAAGTTATGGGATCCGGTATCACACAAGTAAAACCATCAACTCAGAGAATGTGAGGCAAAGTTTTATTGGATAAAAAAGAAAGGAAAGAATAAAGAAAGTCTGGTATATCAGGACTGCACCCTAGTTTCTCAAGAGTGCAGCTCTGAACTATTCAGAGTGTCAGCTTTTATTGGAAATAACCACATGATGTTAGAAAAAAGACAGGATGGGAGTTAAACCATAAATCACAATTTACACGTGACAATTACCGCCATAAAAGTTAAAAAAAAAATTATTTTAAAGGAATTTGCAGACAGATCTGTTGGTCAGTTACAGAAAGAGCAAGCACCACCTGTGAGGTGTGAGGTAGGCCTGTGACTAGGAATCCCCATTATCACTTATCTTAAGGAGTTTGCTCAACAATACAGGCTCCAGGCAACGCTCTTCATCCCAGCAGAGCCTCTTGTTTACCTGCCATTAGCAGAGCCTCCTGTTTGTCTAGCATCATCAGAGCCTCCTACAAGGAAGCAAATTCTATATTTCTCTAGGCTAGGTAAAAAGAAATGTATAGGAAAATAACATTTTGCCCTCTTCACACTTAGTTGAGAAGCTCTCCTGGTATTTTGTACTATACAAGTTCAGGGTTAGATAAATGAGCTATAATGGTAGTAATGGAAGATAAATTTGTAAACATAGATGACATGAATTTATAAACTGTGCTGTGAAGCACTATAAAAACATTCAATTTGCCATGAATGCAACTGAAAACTTTGTAGAATTGAAGTGGGAAGTGACTTTATGTTTCTGTGTGTTTTCACACAGTTACATGCACACATAATTATAAATCACCATAGGCATATGTATATAAGCATACACTCTTACTGCATGTTTTATTGAGGAAGCCCTATGATAGGCAAGTAAACTGGCTGGTAAAAATCTATCATATTGGGCTGGAGTGATGGCTTAGCAGTTAAGTGCTTCTCTGTGAAGCCTAAGGACTCCTGTTCAAGGCTCGATTCCCCAGGACCCACATTAGCCAGATGCACAAGGGGGTGCTTGCAACTGGAGTTTGCAGTGGCTGGAGGCCCTGGCACACCCATTCTCCCTCTCTCTCTCCCTCTCTCTCTCTCTCTCTCTCCCTCCCTCCCTCTTTCTCTCTCTGTCTGTTGCCCTCAAGTAAATAAATAAAAATAAATATTAAAGAAAATAATCAATTATATTAACTGGGACTTGAATTAAATAGAATAATAATTTAATGCAAGTAAGTACACAGTGAGTTTGTTGGTTTGTTTTCTTTGCTTATTTTATGATTGGGACAAAAAGTTTTATCTTTCCCATGTTGATTTAGAACTCAGAGGCTCCAGTGTTCTTCTTTTCACAGTATTCAAAGTAGCTGGAACTATGAGACTGCACCACCACTCCCAGCTTTGGATGTATTTAAAGGAAACAGATAGCTTATGCTCCTTGAATTGATGTGTGTTAAAATAAGTGTGCCTCCAGGTTTTCAATTTAGAACATAGTAGGTGGTATTGTCATTATCTAAAATGAGAAATAAATGGTCTCTCATAGTGTCCCATCCCACGCTGCAGGAAACTGTGGCCCTAGACCATTCTCTGTCTTCTCCATGTAGGTTTCTATCATTGAGGTCTGTTTCACAGGAGAAGAAAAAAATAATAAAATGAGGGAAAAAAATGATGCCTATGAGTTGCTTAGTTTGAGATTCTTAAAGGAAGGCTGAGTATGGAGTTTATAAGTAAACATTAGTGTTTTGGGATATGATGGCACTAGGTATAGACTCCACCTAAGGAGAAAATGCTGACAGTTAAATAAGAGATCCAAAATCTAAATTATGCAATCTTACAGAATTTAAGAGTAAATCAGAATATTTATGGATCAGTAATGGATCCAAGAATGAGCAGCCACTGAGAAAATATATTTTTCATATGAAAGTAAAGGTCTTTAAATATGTATTCTCTGTGTATATGTGTGTGAGAGAGAGAGAGGGAGAGAGAGAGAAAGAGAAAGAGGGAGAACTCATCAGGATAAACGATTGAGAACTAAGAAAATAACCTATTAGGCATTGAGTGAGATGTACCCAACACAGCAGGCTGGTGTTCCCCCATGGGAACTCCACAGGCAGGAACACCATTCCATTCACTGTTGCCCCTTCCCCCCTGCGTGAATCCAGACCAGCAGGCTAGCATTTCCATGAGGGACCTCCACTCTCAAATGCTGTCCCACTCGCTGTCAACCCCCACCCCATTGTGCTGTCCCCACCACCAATTGCCATCCCCACCAATCCCAGTGTGCTGACCCAGGCCAACAGGCTTGCAGTTCCCCAGGGAACCTCCACTTGCAAATACCATCCCACTCGCCACTGTTCCCCACCCCAGTGCACCAACCCAGTACAGCAGGACAGGGGATTCTCAGAGGAAAAAATACAAATGGCAAACACTTAAGAAAATGTTCATCATCCCTAATCATCATGGAAATGCAAAACAACTATGAGATTCCACCTTACCCCAGTAAGGATAGCAAACATTAAAAAAATCAAATGAAAAAAAAATGCTAGAAAGAATGTAGAAAAACAGGAATCCTCGTTCACTGATGGTGGGAATGTAAGATGGTACAACCACTATGGAAAGCAATATGGAGACTACTAAAAAAGTTGAATATAGAGTTTCCAACATACCCAGTTGTTCCCTTACTGGGCATTTACCCTAAAAGCTCCATGCCTCAGTTGAGAGAGATTTACACCATGATGTTTATAGCTGCTTAATTCATGATAGCTAAGAGCTGGAATCAACAGAGATGTCCATCATTAGAGGAATGGATAACCAAAATGTGGTATATCTGCATGATGGAATTATACACAGCAGTAAGGAAAAATGAAACAATGAAATTTGAAGAAAAATAGTCAAACCTGGAACAGACCATTCTCAGTGAACTCACCCAGTTATAGAATGATGATTGTCACATGGCCTCATTCATCTGTGGCTCCTAACCTGAATCTGCTCACATACCTAAGTATCTTGAGGACCGGATCATAGGGAGGTAGGGGCAGGAGGGGAAGGTAAAGGTGGGAGTAGGGGACACAAGACTGGATCCAAGTGGCAATGATACCATAAAAATTGTATATCCTAAAAGACACACTAAATGGTTGAACCTTCATCAGGTCCTTAGAAGGAACATCTGAATCACAGGGCCCTGGAGAGGGTAAGATGAAGATTAACCTTAATCTTCTCATGTTTCTCCCTCTCTCTCTCCCATTTCTCTCTATCTCTATTATACTAACTATCTTTTTCTTCCTTGTTTTCCTTGGCACTGACTTGTAACTCCCAGTATCAGCATTTGGTTAACATCCACAATGACCTGTTGATCAGACAGATCTCCAAGTTTCCCAAAAGAAGAAATATTTCTGTCAGAGTACTTGATGATCAACCAAAGGTTAGTGGTAAGACCCTACTGCTGAAGACACCATATGCTGTTGGTATGGAACATGGAGTGACATGGCTGGAATCTGGAAGAGAGACAGTCCAGTGCCAGAAGGTGCTACATAAGTGACTGGGGGAAAATGACTAAGTTCTTTCCAAGCAACTTGCGGTCTAAACTAATCAGCATCAAACAGTCTGATTTGCTGCTCACCTAAGTGCAATAGTGGCACATAGCCATGATAGGTAACCAACTGCTCTTGATTTGGCCAATGGATCCACTCAGTGGAATAGAACCCATAGCTGGAGGTGGGAAACAATTCAGAACCATATCCCAACAATGAGCCTGCTTTCCATTATCAAGCTGCCACCAATTTTGGGCTACAAGAGAGCCTGCATCTATTAAATTCACTATAAAATATTTATATATCCCGTTTATATGGTACTGATTTCACTCTCCATTGGATAATTTGCTTCTCTTTTTCAGATGGACACAGATCCTGAGGAGAGAATCAACCCATCTCACCTCACCAGGGCCACAGTTGAAACCAAGAGTAATTGGGAAAATCAGTATGAGTGCTGCTTTCTGGTTGAACCTGTTACCAACAAAAAGGTGAAGTAGATAGACACAGAGAACACTCAAACCCTACCAATCCAGATGTCCAAAGACACAGAGGCTCCCAGGACCTCATCACTAAAGTAGACCAAAAACTAACCCAACAGGGCTCAGGGAAATTTGCAGGAGAGGGTGCAGAAAAATTGTTAGAGCCACATGTTGAGACATGATACACAGAGACATTGCCTCTTCCCCACACATGATGGCTAATCCCACAATGCATGACCCACTTTCCCCAACGAGGAGGGTCCCTGCAGAGGGAGAAGGACAGGGAGGAGGCTAAGGATGGAGCCAATATAACTGTATACACACTGTGTGCATAACTAATAAAAAAGTGAAATAAATAAAAAGCAAACTCAAGAAGGACAAATTATATATTATTGAGTTTATCTAAGGATAAATCATAAATTGTTAAGTATATTTAAGGAAAATTAGGATCTAGGAAAAGACTGGAGCCAAATCACAAGCACTTGGAAAACAGAATAGAAGCCCATACAGAGAATTTGAAGAAACACTCATGTAGGTGCACACCATCTGCTCTGAGCCTCCAGATTAATTGGTGATGGTTTAAGGAAGTATAGCAGAGGGAAAGTGACAAAGCAGGGACCTGGAAATTCAGATGACAAATAGGAAGTAAAGAGAGTGATACCCATGGTTAGTTACCCTGAGTTTAGAAAAATTACACATGTAGCAGGCCCAGAGTTTAGAGGAAATACCCACCTGGTAGATCAAGAGTTTAATGAAAATGAAACATAAGAGAAAAAAAAAAAATCACACATGTAATCAGAGAAAGAAGATACCCAAAAATATAAACCACATTGAAAGCAAACATAAAACTACCCAGACCAGGAAATAGTCCTCTACCCAGCCAGGCTGGATAGTGAAAAGCCAAACTAACATGTGTCCAGACAGAGTTAACAGGAGAGAGGGAGGCAGAGATCAACACAGATGAACCTTTATAGTCAATTAAAAATGGGTTCCATTTTCGGGCTTGTGTATGTAATGGCAAGACCTGACTAGTTTGCAAGTTCAACCGGCTAACCCAAAGGCTAGCCCACCCAGGTAGTGCGCTAGACTATGAAAGCAGCCGAGGCTCTGGGGCCATTGTGGGTGAATTTGTTCCATTCCTGCCAAGGCTAGGTAGCATCTTCCGATTATCACTTTGGGCTCCTGTCTGTAAGTAAAGCAACCTAAAAGAAGCTAGTTTTTTTCATGTATCTCCTTTAGAACTGGAAAAAGTTGGAACTAACCAGAAAACACTTACAATGTTATATCAGAGGTGAAGGGATCTTTCTGATGTAACTTTAGAAGACTAGAAGGCTGAGAGAAACGTGGACCTTCAAGTCTTGGCTCATAAGAATTCAGAAAGGAACAAGAAATAACTCTACTGGGAGCTGGGCTAGAGGCAGTTCATGTGATAATCTGGCAAAACACACTGGCTGCATTTTGCTTGTGTCCTAAGAATTTGAGTAAGGCTGAAGTTAAAGATAGTTGTTTTTGTTGTTGCTGTTGTGGTTGTTGTTTAGTTTTATTTGTTTATTTGAAAGTGACAGACAGAGAAAGAGGGGGGGAGAGAGAGAGAATGGGTGCACCAGGGCCTCAAGCCACTGCAAACGAACTCCAGACTCGTGCTCCCCCTTGTGCATCTGGCTAACGTGGGACCTGGGGAACCGAGCCTCGAACTGGGGTCCTTAGGCTTCACAGGCAAGCGCTTAACTGCTAAGCCATCTCTCCAGCCCAGAATTTGACATTTTAATTTGTTAAAATTTGCTCACAATTCTTTCCTTGCAAAACGTCAATTTTTATCTTGTGTTTTAGCATTGTATTTCTCTATCTCTCCTGTTCTCTCTCTCCTATAAAGCTAAATGATAACAGTTAAGAAAAAAAAATAAAACTATCTTTAGGGCTGGAGAGATGGCTTAGCAATTAAGCGCTTGCCTGTGAAGCCTAAGGACCCCGGTTCAAGGCTCGATTCCCCAGGACCCACGTTACCGGATGCACAAAGGGGCGCACGCATCTGGAGTTCTTTTGCAGTGTCTAGAAGCCCTGGTGTGCCCATTCTCTCTCTCTCTGTCTCTCTGTCTCTCTCTCTCTCTCTCTCTCTCTCTGTCACTCTCAAACAAATGAATAAAAATGAACAAAGAAATTTAAAAATTTTTCAAATTCTAAGTGTTACAACCACAAAGCACAATTTAAAAAATTTTTAAAGTTGCATATATTTCAGCCACAAAGCAGCTGCATCTACTAGGGAAATTAACAGCATTAAAATGAATACTTCTGTTCCTCACTGAGGCAATAGGCAAGATGCCATGAGATGAAGCACAAACCCATTAAAGGTTCTAGCTAATAAGAATGCAAATATTTTTAAAGGAAAGGGCTTGAAAGGAAAATTGCACTGGTGTCCCTTGCTCCCCAAAGCCAGCATACAGAGGTTGCTAAAACTGTGGCCGAAGGACAGGTTTTATCCTGAGCTGGCAATAGAACTTGACAGCATTGTCTATTTGGTACTGGTTTTACTGACATGAAAACGTAAGACTGAGGAGTTATAGTATTTTGCTGCACAGTTTTAGAGAGCCACTACATGCTAGGTAATGTGAGCCAGGGTCATATTCCCTCCAAGGAGGTCCTGTGAGGTCACTGCGTCAAGCTGTCAAGATAAAGCCTAAGTTTAAATGGAGGCTCTCGAATATTCAAGATGCCAGGACCACGGAATGTCTGCTAATCGAACCTAAAGGCTCAGAGTACATCCAGAAGAGAGACTGTGTAGGCAACAGACAGCAGAGCTGGGCAGGTCAGGGTTTCTTAGCCTTTGGAGACCAAGCAATTTCATCATTAGTCCAGATACTAGACATAATGCTGGGAGATTGGGTGCTTGCTCTGCCACTGTTATATCTTGCCTTGGTCCAACCTTTCCTTTCTATGTCCTACTGCTTCCCTCTTAGTTTAATCTGTGTTATCATATGTTGGAAATATTTAATTTGTGCTTTGATTTTTATAGGACTTACAATAAGAGATCACCTCGAGACTTGTACAGGGTTGGAATTGTTAAATACTATGGAGATTTAGAAGTTTGATTGGATTACGTGTTGCATCATGAAATGACTGTGGCGCCTATTGGGTCTCAGGTGGAATGCTGTGGTTTGGACGTAAAATGCTCCTCATAGGCTCAAGCACTTTAATACTTGGTGACCATTTGGTGGCAGTATCTGGGAACACTGTGGAAGCCTGAGGATGTACTGCCTTGCGGGGAGAAGTAGGACAGTGGTTTCAGGCCTTCAGATTGCATGGCCCAAGCTGAGGTTGTACTGCGCAGGTCCACCTCCTACCTGCCTTCCACTTCCTGCTGCTGTTGGACTGCAGACTTTCACACTGCTGCCACCATGCCTCTCTCTCCATGGGACTTTCTGTAGCAACTGTAAATTCAGTTGAACTTCTATCTGTCTTAACTTGCTTCTGGTCACCAAAGAGAAATCAACTAATACATTATGCTTAGAAAAAATTAAAATGCAATAAATCCTCAATAAATTTCATCAAAACATCAAGTATATGAAAATTTTTCATACAATAGTGCAATTTGCTATAGCATACAGATACACCTTATTTCTTTCACCAGTTTTTATTTTGAAAATGGTACATTATATTTACAATTTCTATTTATAATGAACTCATTTATTACAAAAATTAATGTGTGTATTTATTGAAAATTACAAATGATTGTACTACTCTCAATCATTATAAGTATAAATAAGGAAATGGATTCACCTACTTAACAGAATATTAAATACATTATTGAAGAATGCATGTGATGGAAAATACAAATATGTGTAATCAAATAATATCAAATTATTTATAAAAGTAATTCATATGATTATCAGGTTCAAAATAAGATAGGTCAATGTAAAGACTTAATTATGAAAAAAAAATTGGTAATATTTACTGATATTTCCATAGTAAGATGTTAAAGTAGGTAAGTTTCTCTGGCATTAACTAGTTGAACAGCAGCTTAGAGTAAAGTACTAGCCAGATGTGACCATCCAGCATCAACAGCATGGCCTTTCAAATGACATATACATATGTGACAGGCATCTGGGAGCCTAGAAAGGAATGTGGAAAGTTGAGGCTGGAACTAACAAGCAGGCAAGAGATTGGGTTCAGATGCTGTATTCCATTCAAACCCTCTTCAATTCACATTTATTCTTCCTTTAATACCCAGTGCCAGTTTAGCAAGTCTATTCTGTCTTATTCTAATTCCCCCTTTTATTTCCCCCATTGCTTTTCTCTTTTCTTCTTTTATGCCCTATTCTTTCCTATTTTTTATTTTTTTTAATTTATGTTGACAACTTCTGTAATTTTAGACAGTAAACCATAATTCACTTCCATCAGCACTATTCCTTTACTTCCAAATCCACTGAATTCATTCTTATCCCAATTAACCTCTCTTCTATTTTGAGGTCATCATGTTTTTGATTTCTCTCCCATGGAATGGACCTCCAGTCCAATCAGAGCAGTTGTTTCCTCCCATAGTAGACATGGCACTATTATACAAGTTGACACATTTGACCAGCTGGCCAGCTGTAAGACTTGCAGTGTCCACTGCTGGTTAATAGAACTGATGACTTCTCTTTCCCAAAAGGTTGAATGCTGCATAGTTCTTTCTAGAATTATTATTGCTAGTCAATAGGGAGGAGGTTTACAGTTCTGTCCCAGATGGATTTCTCCATGACTTGCAGCCCAAGTATGTGAAGTCTTCAGCAATAGTATCTTACTGTCTAGTTCTAGTGGGCAATCAAGTGCCTTGGCAGTGACCTGTAATGTTTTGTAGGCATTACAGTCCTCCCTGACCTATAAGTCACTGGAAGGTATACCATACTTAGCACAGATTTTTTTCTAATAACAATCAATGGTTTTTGTATTCACCATTATACACCTCCATAGAATATTCTGCGACTTGCTTTTACTCCAACTTACATACACATCTAAATATTTGAGGCTAGGATCTACCTATGAGAAGGAAGAGGTGACATTTGACTTTCTGGGCCTGAGTTACTTCACTTAGTATAATCCTTATTTTGATAGGTTTAGCCAGAAGAAAAGAAAGAAAGAAAAGGAAGGAAGGAAGGAAGGAAGGAAGGAAGGAAGGAAGGAAGGAAGGAAGGAAAAAAAGCAAAAAAAATACAAACTAACCTTGTTCTCCAGAGAGCTAGGACTTTAGTTTATCACAGTGCATTTCTGTACTGCCCACTTTTATTTTATCTGTAGCCCAAACTACCACATCTCCTCTATTTATCTCTGTCTTTCACACATTATTTATACTTTTGCTCATCTATTTTTTCTCTATTAAACCCAGTACTAATCACTAATCTTACTGTGATTTTCCTCTTATTCACTTATATCCATAGCAACTAACACCTTAACTGATATATTTGTACCTACTGTACTCTCAGTGTTCCTTTATGTCATAAAATGGTTGGCCCTTAAGGGTGACTGCTTTCCCTTTGACAATTACTGTATTTTAAAGTGAGAGTATTCTTTGACAGTCTTCAGGGGAGCACTTAGAGACTTAATTTAGTGCCCCAGACACAGAATAAAAGAATTAACACTCAACAGGACAACAACCATGTCCCTCTTTAACATTATACATGTATGTTCTGAAAGCAAAGGATGAGTAAAAAATATCTAACTAATGTCTTAACCCAGATGTGCAAGCCCCAATCCAAAAACACCAGAAATGTGAAAAACTAACTCAACAAGACTCCTCCTATGATTACTAATCTCATTATTATGCTCCCCAAAGGAAATGTATTAGATGAAATCCCAGACAAAAGCACAGGAAAGAACAATGATAAAGATGTTCAATGAAAACAAAGAGTAATCTGAAGAGAACACAAATAAATAGCTCATTATAATAAGAAAGTTCATATAGGATATGAATTAAATAAAGAGAAATAATTTAGAATACAAAACTGGTAATAGAATGATAAAAAAATAAGTCAATCAATCAAATAAAATGGTCTGTGGAAAGCCTCCTATCCTGGATCATCCCAAGTTGCTGACATAACTGAATAGCATCCTGTGGCTTGGACAATAAGGGAGGGTAGGGATTGGGAAAAAGGAAAAGGTGGTGGCGGGAGGAACAAAACTGAACCCAAATTGAACTGGTGTCATAGAATCCTATATCCTGTAAGTCAGACTAAAAGGTGGACCCCTGAAGAGGACCTTAGGGGGAGCATATGAATCAAAGGGCCCTGGAGAGAGTAAGATGAAACCTAACCTCAATTTTCTCCTGTTTCTCTTCTTTGTCTTTTTCTTTTCTCTTTTCACTTGGCACTGGCCTGTAATTCCCTGTACCAGGATGTAGTCTACATCCACAGTGAGCTGTTAATCAGAAAGATCTACTAGATCTCTTAAAAAAAAAAAAAGACAGACTCTATCAGAAAACTTGATTACCCACCAGAGGCTAATGGTAAGACTTTACTTCTGAAGCCACCATACACTGTTGGTATGGACCATGAAGGGACCTGGTTGGAATCCAGAGGAGAGCCAGTGCTAGACAATTAGCTCATCTAGTGCTGGAAGGTACTACATGAGCAACCAGGGGAAAGTGGCCAACATCTGTCCAAGCAACTCAAAGTGCAATAGTGGTACAGAGCCATGGTGGGTAACCAACTGCTCTTGAATTGGCTAACAGATCCAGTCAGTGGAAAAGAAACCATATCTGGACCTGGAAAATAAGTCAAAATCATATCCAGATAATGATTTTGCTTTCCATTGTCAAGGTCCCACTAACCTTAGACTATAAGAGGGTCTATACCCTTTTAATTCTCTTTAAATTAATAATAGTTGTCCTATTTAACTGGTGCTGACTTTATTCTCTGTTGGAGAATCTACTTCTCTTTTTCAGACAGAAGCTGGACCTGAGGATATAAACAAACCTCAGCACTCTACTCTGGCCCCAGCTGAAACCGCAGAGTAATTGGGGAAATGAACAAGAGTGCTGCTTTCTTAGCAATGTCAGCACAAAGGTGATGGAGATAGACTAAGGACATTCAACACCTACCAAAGCAGAGATCCATAGGCTCCTAAGTGTTCACCATTGAAGTAGACTTAAAATGCTCCTAGCAAGCTCAGGGAATTTTGCAGAAGAGAGGGCATAGAGATTAAATTGAAACATTTTGCACAAAGACATTGCTTCCTCCTCCACCATAATGCATGACCCACAACCCCCATGGGGCTGACCTGCATCCCCAATGAAGAAGGCCTCTTCAGAAAAGGTATAGGTAGGAGGGAAAATATGGTACCAACATGTCTTGTTTACATACTAAATATGTCCATATCTAATTTGAATAAGAAAGAAAAAGAAAAAATAGAGTCTCTCATCTCTTCTTATAACCACAGTAATCCCATCACACGATTCCTGATCTCACATCTTCATCTAAACATTTTTTTTCCTAATCCCATCTCCCAGTGGCATATTGAATATAAGAGATTCAGAGATGAGATTTGGAAAACACAATTGAGAACAAGATAATCCTAAAGTCTAAAATTGTTCCTTCATGTAATTAACTGTCTTAGATAATAGCTCTTAGTCAAATATGTTGATATTGAAAATGGAAAGGAAGTAGAATTAATGTATTTTACAAGACCATTTAAAATATTTTATTTATTATTCATCAAATGTTATATTCAAAAATATGGTGTCAGAAAATTTTGGTGGTAAATATTCAAATATCAAATAAGTAGGCATTAAATATAATAATATTAACTTATGATTTTGGTACTAAAAGAAAGTTACATTTGAAATTAATGTTTATGTAATACTAGGAATTTCTAATTTAAATTTATAAGCATTAAAAATACATTTAGCCAGGGATGGAGAGATTACTTAGTGGTTAAGGTGCTTGCTTATAAAGCCAAAAGTTCCAGGTTTGAGTCCCCAGGACCCATGTAAGCCAGATGCACAAGGTGGCACATACATCACAAGTTCATTTATAGTGGCTGGAGGCCCTGGTACACCCATTCTCTCCCATCCCTTTCTCTCCCCCTCTTTCTCTCTCTCAGATAAATAAAAATAACATATTTTTAAAAGTTTTTTAAAAAGCATATTTAATCACAGAAAAAAATAGAATCCAAAATCTGGAAATTGAAATGTTTTCTCAGATTGCTCTAGAATCTATTATTTTCCTAATTAGATTATAGATTATAAAATAAAATATTATATAAGTTACATCTAAAATTTTGAAATTAACTGTTAAGTTTACATAGAAATAAGAAGAATAATGTAGCCATGTGATTAACATTTCAAAACTTCAACTTATATTCTAAAACTTATCACTATTCTGCCAATATTTCAATCTACTAAGGGCTTCTAGCATTTATATAATAATTCAAGATGTGAAGAACACATTTGAATATTGAAGAGAAATTTAACAGTCTAAAAAAACATGAAAAAATTATGGATGTGGACTTAAAGTTAGTGATGGAAAAAAAATGTCTGAACCACTAGTTTCTTTGTTGCTGTTGTTTTAATTAAAAACGTACTTTGTATGGATACATCATGTTTTGGGCCCATCACTTCCCTACTTCCTACTCTCATCCTGCAGGAGGCCCTCTTTAGTGGGGTTGCTGGTATTCCCCATGGAGTTGTGGGCTATACTTTGTGGGAGCGGCATCAGTTATTGTGGGGAAAAATGCCTCTGTGCATGACATTGCCACCTGGGGCTTTTACAATCTTTCTGCCCCCTCTTCCACAAAAATTCCATCAGCCTTGATGGGTGTGTTTAAGTCTACTTCAATGATGAGCTATTAAGAGTCTCTGGATTTCTGCTTTGGTATGTGTTGAGTCTTCTCAGAATCTGTCTCCTTCAACCTGGTATTGGTTGCCAGGCTCATCATGGGAACAGCATTCTTGCTTGTCTCCCCACTTCCTTTGTGGTTTTGCCTGGGCCTTGACTGGGTTGCAAGGGGTGATTTATCTTATCAGGTCTGAAAAAGAAAGCAGATTCTCCAATGGGGAGGGACATCAGCATAGGTTAAATTGGATAAGCATTATTAATTTAGGGAGAGTT
The DNA here is from genome assembly GCF_020740685.1 of Jaculus jaculus. Lineage (NCBI taxonomy): Eukaryota > Metazoa > Chordata > Mammalia > Rodentia > Dipodidae > Jaculus > Jaculus jaculus. The sequence continues at coordinate 25,429,098 of NC_059109.1, read as the reverse complement.
TAATGGACGTTACCCCTCTTTTAGCCAAAGACTAGTAGGGAGTTTGACATTGAAGAGCAGATTTGTCTCTACTGTATTCAGACCTGGCTCCCAGTTCCAGATATAGGTTCCTTTCCACTGAGTGTATCTCTTAGCCAATCAGAAAGCTATTTGTTTCCCACCAAGGCTGTATGCCACCCTTGCACTGGTGTGTAATTCTTGTCAGATTTGTTGCTTCTGAGTAGCTTATACCCCTGATTGCTCACATCATTGTTGGCTGTTTTTCCCCAAGTAGCTCATGTAGCACTAGACAAACTAAATGTCTGGGGACTGGCTCCCTTCTGGATTCCAGCCAGGTCATTCCATGTTCTGTGTTGGCAGCATATGGTGCCTGGAATTCCTAAGTGTGTTGTGTGTGGTGTAGCTTTTGGAATTTTTTTTGGGGGGGGTGTTCTCTCTCTCTCTCTCTCTTTCTGCCTTGTCCTGTGAAAATGGGTCAGCTTCTTCTGCCATTATGGATCTTCCCCTGGCTCTGTAAGCTTAAATAAATCCCTTCCTCCCATAACTGTGATTGGTCTGGAATTTCATCTCAGTGAGCTTGGAGCTGTCTACAAGTCCTCCTCAATTTTTTTCTTGACTATTTTTATGCTTACATTAAAGAGGACTTTCTCATTCTTGGTCAGTGTTATTCTATTTTGTGTGTGTGTGTGTCTATTTAAAACAGGACAGCCTCACTGATTTCTGTCTCTGCATGTTTGTCCTTTGCATATAAAATGGCTACTGATTTTTGTATGTTGATTTTGTATCCTTCCCTTTGTGGAAGAATTACCTTTAGAAGTTTTGAGATAGAGACTTTCAGGTCACTTATACATATGATCATGTCATATACAAATAGGGCTAATTTGACATTTTTCTTCACAATATATATTCCCTTTATTTCTTTATCTTGACTATTTGCTCAGACCAGTACTTCTAGTACTATATTGAAGAGTAGTGGTGAGAGTGGACACCCCTGTCATTTCCTATCTCAGTGGAAACTTTTGAGTCTTTCCCCATTAAGTTTTACTTGGGCTTTAGGTGCTTTATATTTAGCTTTTATTGTGTTGAGATATAAACTGTCCATGCACATTTTCTCCAGTATTTTGATTATGAAGTGGTATTGTACTTTGTCAAAAGCCTTCTCTGCTTGTATTGAAATTATCATGTGGTTCGTGTGATTAGGTTTATTTATATGGTGTGTTATGTTGACTGATTTCCATATGTTGAACCATCCCTGCATCCCTGGGATAAATCCTGCTTGATCAAGGTAGATAATGCTTTTGATGTGTTTTTGTATTCAGTTTGTGAGGATTTTGTTTAGGATCTTTGCCTCTAAGTTCATTAGAGATATAGGTCTATGGTTTTCTTTTCTTTTTGTATCTCTGTCTAGTTTTGGTATTAGTCCAATTTCAGTTCAATGCCTGGTTTTCTTGATGCTTCCTGGGATTCATTCTTGCATTTGATCAAGTCTTCACTAAGCTTAGTCTGCTGGTTATTAAGGTCCGTTGTGAAAGTCTTCTGTTTGTTGAGTCACCTTCAATTCATTTACATTTCTTTTGAGGCTTCTCTGGTTTTCTTCAATTCAGTTTAGCCTAGTGACAAAAGCTGAGTGCTTCAAGAGATGATTCTACTCAATTTCATTTATAGTATTATTATTATTATTATTTGGTTCTTTGCTTCCAGCTCAGAAATTCTTTTGATCAGAATCATATAGCTTGTTGTGTTTTCATACCAGAATTCAATTTCTGTTTTTTTTCTGTATGATTCTATTGGAGGCTTCCATTGTGGGAATAGGCATCCTTGGTGGAGATCTCTTGGTTTTCTTACCTTATTTTCTATTTTTATTTTTTTGGCATTATGGTCTAACAGTCTCAGGGGAAAGTCCTATTTTATTGATGTGGAAGCAAGTATTTGACCTTGGAGGGTTTTCAGTAAGTTCTATATTTTAAACATGAACCGGATTGAAGTAGGATGGGAATTAACCACATATGTGAAGTAATGTAGTTTAATTCAGTTGTCCCCCATAAACTTAGGTGTTCTGAATGCTAGGTTCCCAGCTGATAGATATTTGGGAATTAGCACCTCCTGGAGGTGGTGTTCTGTTGGGGGCAGGCTTATGGGTATTTTAGCTAGTGTCCTCTTGCTAGTGTTTGGCACACTCTTCTATTGCTATGGTCCACCATATGTTAGCCAGGGGTTGATGTTCACCTCTGCTCATGTGATTGTTTCCCTGCCATAGTGGAGCTTCCCTCTTGAGCCTATAAGCCAAAATAAACTTCTTTTTTCCCAAAATCTGTTCTAAGTTGGGTAATTTCCTCCAGTAATGTGAACCTAACTACAGCAGTAAGGTAGTAACAAGAGTGGGGTTGTAGGAGGACCTTTCCTTGAGGGGACCTGGTCACCCCTTCAACCAAGTGGCTTAGGATCTATAAACTGGCTCAAGTCTGGAAACTGATTAAGAGTCCTTAATTCTCTGTTGCTATAATTTAAATTGGCTTTATGTTCCCTTGCTCTGGAACTTTTCTGCTTATACAGATCAAGCAGGAATTCAGTAGGCTTCTTATCTGTTTGACTTCTGGGAACACCATGATTAATCATCCAGTTCCAAAGGTCCATATGAGTCATACCTTTATGTGCATAATTTTCCCTACTCTGTCTATTATGAAAAACAGGTTCATCCCACCTTTGGTGATTCAATGCTGCCACTTGGCCCTTGTTACCCCAAGATCCAGCTAGACCCATTGCATCTAAATCATTTAATGCAGCAACTGAAGCTCCCACTGTGATGACTTCTTTACAATAAATACCAATGATGGGGGACTTTAAGTATGCTGGTGCTCCCCTCACAAATCTATTTCTATAGTCTTAGTGAAGGGCATATCTTCTGGAGGCTCCCATTGTGAGGGCAAGATGAGTTTACATGGCAAATCCACTCCACCATTCAAAGTTCCCTGAGATTTTAATTGCTTCTTCCACATCAAGCTAAGGGACATAAGGCAGCTCAGGCCCATTCACATTAGGCCAACTTTGGATCCATATTTCAGCCAACCAATCAAATAAACTCTTAGCACCTCTTCCAACTGCACAAGCTGAAGTGCTAAATATAAAATCTCTGCTCAATGAGCACATTTAAGTAAATTCAGCTTGATCTAATCTTATATTCCTTCCTGCATCATCCCACACCCTTAAAATCTATTCCCACACGTATTCTCCATGCCTCTGCCTGTACAAGTTAGAAAACTCCTGAAGTTTTAGGGGTGTACCTTAGCTCCTCTTGTGTCACACATTCTATCTCACCTTTAGGGGCCTGCCTAGCCTTCCATCTGGTTATAGGCCTAGAGGCAAAGATGGGTGGGAACTGAAAAGCACTAGTACCTCCTGCTGATTCCTCAAACAAAGCAGGATTAATTAGCAAGGTGAGGAGGGTAATACTTCAGGGTGTGGAGGTAGGGATACAACTGCTACTAGGGGAGGGAAGGTCATATTTTCATCCCAAACAACTTCTTCAAAATCTGACACTTCAATGTCCCTAGATTCTTCAGGGTCTTCCCACACATCACCATCCCAAGTCATAGGATCCCACTGTTTTCCAATCAATGTCTTCACTTTAACTTCCAATAGCCAGTGAGGCTGGGATTTGAGTTTACATTGCAAATTACCCAGTTTTACAATGAGAGTTTGGGATTGGGTTTTCTGCAATTTGATCCCTGTTCTGGCTAGAGAAGAGGCTTTCCTCCAGGACCCTTAGAAACTGTCAGATCATGTATGTGTGTGTTAATCTTGAAATTTTCCTTTCTGAGCTTCTGTTGTTTCCTCACTAGTTTGTCCAGAGATGCTAGAAGCAACCAACCAGCCTTACCATTTGCCTTACATTTGCATAAATATTCAAATGTTTTAAATACAGAGTCACTAAATTCCTTGCTCTTCACAAGACATGACTCAGGATCACCAAATACATCTATCTCATGGTATTCTTTAATATTTCACACCATGGATTATTAGTGTCCTCCTTATTTGCCGTAAAATTGCTCTCCTTATTACCAGTAGGGCCTTTAATATCATTGAAGTTGGAAAGCCAACCCCAAATAGCATCAAGCCCACTAGAGAAATCCATCCTTACAATTCTGTTTCTCTAGAACCACTTATGGTACAGCAGCTGCAATTGGAGTCACCACCTGATTAAGTTTCTGATAACCAACTGTTATTCTCCAGGATCCATCTGTTTTCTGAACAGGCCAAACAGGTGAGTTAAATGGAGATGTGGTAGAAACCACCAGCCCTGCATCCTTCAAGTCTTTCATAGTGGCATTATTTTCTGAAATACCTCCAGGAATGCAATACTGCTTTTGATTCACTACTTTCCCCATTGATGTAAGCCTCAGTGGCTTCCATTTGGTCTTTCTAACCATAATAGACTTCACTCCACAAGTCAGGGAACCAATGTGGGGGTTCTGCCAACTCCTAAGTATATCTATCCCAATTATGCATTCTGGGACTGGGAAAAATAACCTCAGGTTGAGTTCAGATACCCACTGGACCCACTGTCAGTCTTGCTGTTTGTTGGGTGATTTCTACCAGCAATTCGAACCTGACTGCAACCTACAGATTATGGAGATTGCAAGTATATCAAAAGTACCTAGGGAACTGGGAGGTGGGGAATTGGGAGCTCTGGCTTACTTCACATGCACACACTCTTCATCACAGGGGAACCAGAAGTTGATGAACCAGGAACTGGGAAGCTTGGAAGCCAGGGGCAAGAGGTCAGCTCCCACAGTGGCCCCTGAATCCTCTGGCTCAGAGGAATAGGGAGTTGGGGACCCAGGGCCGGTCAGTCAGGAAGCCAGACAAAAGACATGCTTCTGCAGCACACAGGCAGGGTCTAGGATGCCAGAAGGCAGCATCAGGTGTACCAGAACCAGAGAACTGGAAGGTGAGGAACAAACTGGAAGCTCTGGCTTTGCCATTCTGTGCAAGCACCCTCTGGAGCAGGGGACTTAAGAGTTCCTGAGCCATTAGTTTTATACATGCTTCTAAACACATATGTTTGATTCTGTTTTATAGTTGTGCATTGTCTATAAAAACACTTAATACATGTTTTAAAATAGGACTTAGAAACAGAAGGGTTGTGTTAAATAAATTAGGAATATTGTAAGCATGCATTCTATGTTTATAGTCAACCATAATGTGTCTATTGGATGACTTTTCGTATATAAGGATGATTACTCTCTGTCTTCCTTAAAGGGTGCTGTAGAGTTTCAACTTTCTGTAAATTATCTTAATTTGGGGTATCACCTGTTTCTATTTAAGCTCCAGATTTACTCTCTATAGCTTCTACATACATAAGCTTTTCCTTGTTTGAATGTGTTCAGGGCTGTCTCCCTCCAGGACAAAAGTCTATATAGTAATAAGGTGGGCACCCCAAGATTGGAATATCCGGGTTGGCCTTGCCATCCAGGCCCCACTACCAAAGCAGAAGTGCTCTTGGGAAATTCCTTTCTTCCAGCTTTGTGTATGAAGTTTTCCTGCTATGGACAAATCAGCAAGCCCCAGGAAGACTCCACAGATTTCTGACACACAGAAGGACATTCCATAAATCCTTCACAGTCTTAAAATACACATGGATGTGCCATTCTAGAAACACAATAAAACAGCTTGGGACTCGGAAAGTAGAGCGGACACTTGCATAATCCATAAAATCAAACTTTTGTGATGGAGAAAATTGTCAGAGTTTTTTCCTTTAAGATATTTTCAGAGTTGAGGAATATCACCCAAGCACATACACACACATATGTATATCTTCACACTTGGGAGTTACAGAAATGTCACAGGCTATGAGTGAGATAAGTAGTACATCAATTAGTAATGTTTTAAAGAAAATGATTTCGTTAGTGAGGAATGGAGGCCTTTAAATTGCTTATCAAGCAGGAAAGTCTGGATACATTAAATGTTACTGCTACCATAAGCATATCTGGTTTTCATCATATATCAATGTAGTTTCCATGAGAGTGGGAGTTCATTAAGTGCATGCCATGTCATTTTGTGAAACTGAAACTCTCGGAACTATGGATTCCTCTCTAAAAAGATAACATGACTACTATGTTATGAAAACTACTTTAATAAGGTTTTGCTTGCGTTATATAAACATATTTGTTTCTTCCAAAAAATAGAATTGATTAAATTCTTTTCAAATAATATGTTCATATATATTTGAGATTGTATCATCTCAAAATATTTGGACTATAAAATAAAGCATACATAAAAGAAGTAAACTATAAATAGTGTAATGTAATATTCCTTCCCAATTAAAGAGTGATCTGTTAAAGTCCTCCAATGGCCTTAAAATTTTAAAAGCCTCATAAAAGTTGAAAATGGCTTTATGAGATTTATACTTAAAATAATAATGTTTACAAATAATGACTGTTATGTAATCCTGTATCCCTTATAGGTCAATGTGGTACATTTTAATCTCAAACTTTCCCAAAATAATAAAAAATGTTTCTCACAATTTTCAGTATGAAAAGTAGCTACAAACTTGCAATAACCTAATGTATTTGAATGTTCTTAGCTGAGTTCCAGCAGAAAGTTGGAAAATTGATATTGTTAAGCATCTAAAGTAGTGTGAATTGGTCAGAAGGAATAAAATCTACTTTGATTTTACTTTATTTTCCTATCATTGGATATAAGAAGCTCACTAGTTGATATTCCTAACCCCTTGGATGTTTAAGAATTAACTCATGAAAATCAATGTACATCAAAGAGGTGACAGTCCAGGGAGAGAGGGATTTCCCAGGGTGACCAGACGTCCATTTTGTTAGTATATGTAGACATCAAAAAGTGCTCTTTAGGACCAGTAGCAGATACAGTTTCTGCCCTTTCCAAACACTTTGCAGAGTGTTGAAATCTCTTGTGTTTGAATTTCCTTCCCCATAAAGCACATCATTTGAATTTCTTCATAAACCGGAGAGAGATGAGTTTTTTTTTGTTGTTGTCAGGTTTTTTTGGATTTTTTTTTTTATTGTAGTTATTTTTGTTTGTTTGTTTGTTTTGGTTTTTCAAGGAAAGGTCTAACCCTAGTACAGGCTGACCTAGAATTCACTCTGTAGTCTCAGTATGGCTTGGAACTCACCTCAAACTGATCCTCCTACCTCTGCTTCCCAAGTGCTGGGATGAAAGGCATTTGCCATCACACCCAGCAGAGATGAGCTTTTGTAAACACACCATTCTTTCTGGTGTCACCCCTCCATGCTTCTAATCTTACTGGAAATAACTCCTGAACACATGTTTTAAAGATTAAATAGGGACAATCTCACACTAACTGATAACATATATTTCAACCCCCAAGATTTAGTAATAGTAGTCAGAAAAAAATCCTATTTCAAACATCCACAATCTCACTCATCCTTTATAAAGTGCTTTAATTATGGAGATTTATGGGAGGATCTAAGGCCAAATATCATGGAAAGGTAAAAATAATATATTATTTAAATGCACCTTTGATATTATACCTACAATATGCAATAGCTCCGAGACACTGGATAATACAAACTCCAATGTAAGGTAAAAATATACTGAAAATGTCTTGCACATAAATTGTTTTAAATTATTTATTTATTTGACAGTGAAAGAGAGAGAAAGAGAGAGAGAGAGAGAGAGGATGGGCAGGCCAGTGCCTCCAGCCACTGCAAACAAACTCCAGACTCCAGATGTGTGTACCCCTTGTGCATCTGTCTAACATGGGTCCTGGGGAATCAAACCTGGGTCCTTTGGCTTTGCTTGCAAAAATGCCTTAACTGCTAAGCCATCCCTCCAACACCTTGCATATAAATTTTTAAAATCCCATCCTTAGGCAATGTATTTTTCACTAAAAATAAAATGATGGAAAAGTAATCTATATCTGTGAAAATGCATTTGTTTGCTATATGAGTCCCTGGGTTTCATCCTCAACATTCCAACAAATTAAAATAAAAATAGGGCTGGAGAGATGGCTTAGTGGTTAAGCACTTGCCTGTGAAGCCTAAGGACCCCGGTTCGAGGCTCGGTTCCCCAGGTCCCACGTTAGCCAGATGCACAAGGGGGCGCACGCGTCTGGAGTTCGTTTGCAGAGGCTGGAAGCCCTGGCGCGCCCATTCTCTCTCTCTCCCTCTATCTGTCTTTCTCTCTGTGTCTGTCGCTCTCAAATAAATAAATAAATAAATAAATAATTTAAAATAAATAAATAAATAAATCTGCATGTGTGCATGTATTTGAATATATTGTCATAAATCTTTATTATTATAGCCATATTAGAGCACATAATTCCACAGATATCAATTGTTTTATGCTTTTAAGAATCCTCATACTTACATTGAGTATAGCTAGGTATTTCCCTATGCTGAAGTAAAATGATTAGCAACTTTAATTCCTACTACAACCTTCATTCCAGTTTGTACGATATTAATGCATACTTAGATTCTCCAGTTTAGAATGTGTTTCATATCTAGTGTCATACAGAATGATATGATGTTCATTGGGCAGTGAAGTAATGGCTTATAATTTTTTACCTACATACTTTTAGTTCTATAAATAATGGGTAAAAGGCAGAATTCTATTAAAAATAACTATTCATAACATACTTGCCAGGTATTTATAACTATAAATAAATTTATGCAACTTAAGGGAGTCCACTGTGCTCTATCTACCAGAGCTATAAACATACATCCACTCATGACAAATCCTTATGTAGAAATATGTGACTTCATTACATGACAGTGTAGTCCTTCCAATCATTTATAAGCAGATTATAAGCAGATTTGTCATACTGAAATTTTCCTCTACACACAGGAATCCCCATTCTCAGTACTTCTTAGTATAGATGACACGCAATTATATGTGATTCATTAACCATTTACACTATGAAGACTAAAGACCAGGAAGCATATCTCCTTCCATCACGTGACGTTTTGTTGTAGAAGGCGGCACTGACAGACCAAACAGCAGTTCCATGTACGTCTAATGGTGAACCAATGAGCTTCCTGTGATTACTTAATGTAGCATGGATGAGGGGTTGCTTACCACAGCATGACCCAAAGACAGCTTGACCACTGAAGACAGGCCATCCCAGCATGTGTGAAGACTCATAAAAACTGTGTTTCCGGAGCTCCCTGTCCAACCTGCAGTCTCCACTACCCTAGCATTTGTTTAATCCTCAGACACAACTTTAAGGAGTAGCTTCATTAGACTTCTAAGTTTCTGGGTTTATTTTATTTATTTATTTATTATTTTGGTTTTTCGAGGTAGGGTCTCACTCTGGTCCAGGCTGACCTGGAATTAACTCTGTAGTCTCAGGGTGGCCTTGAACTCACGGCAATCCTCCTACCTCTGCCTCCCGAGTGCTGGGATTAAAGGCGTGCGCCACCACGCCCGGCCATGGGTTTATTTTATTTTTAATTTTATTTGTTTATTTGCACATGGATATATGTGTGTGAGCACATACACATGCTAACATGTATTGGAATTCTCTTACTACTCTTACTACTGCAAATGAATGTCCTCTGGCTTTATGCGGATGGCTGGAGAACTGACCCTTGTGTCAGCAGGCTTTGCAACAAGGGCCTTTAATAGCAGAGCCAAGTCCCAGAATCTTGGGCTTATATTTCTGTGCTCAAACCCTGTTGATGTAAAATAGAGGGACATTTGTTTTTTCTGCTTTTCTTGTATTGTCTTAAATAGGGAGACATTCAAAACCTTTCCCACAAACTCACAAACTCAAGTGTAGGATAAAACTCAAATGCCTTAAACAAGGAGGGTGCATGGCAAGAATCAATTGTAGTGCTTCTATTTCTTTTTTTTATTTATTTTGGGGGTTTGAGGTACAGTTAGGGTGAATGGACCCCTGGAAGTTTAGAAAAGGCAGGAAAGTCTGTACTTCCTAGCAATCAAAGATGATCTGACTTCTTATCTGTTGCCTAGTTTCCCAGACCTATTTTTCCACAAATAATCAGGACCTCTCTTGGGAGGAAGGTCTTTCATAGGATTTAAACATTGTGGTTGGTCAAGTTCAGCCCTGGAACTTGGTGCCAAGGCTAGCCTCTCCCTGAAACAGCCACTAGCCCTAACCAACCAGGACCAACCAGGTGTCCCTCTGGTTCACCTAAGCCAGAAGACAGCCAACAATCTGGTTATAAATACATTTGTAAAGGGAGAGCAGGCTCTATGACCATTTGGGAACTTCCATTGTGGGTGAGTTTTCCTTCAGCTGGGCCTGCATTGGCTTGGCCCAGGCCCAGCTGGGTTGAGCCAAGGGGCGGGTCCCTAGCATTTACTCTCCACATGGGTTCTTTCTTCCCTCCTGCTCCCCACCTGGCAATTGTTCCTTGAACTTTCTTTTCTCTATTTTCCACAGTTTTTCTAGGTCTTTCACATGGAATCTCTAGCCACGTGGGTCCCTTTCTTTGGCTCTGTACTTCCCTCAATAAATATAATAATTTAATAATTATACTTCTCAGTCTTTTTTATTCAATTCTTTGATTAAAATTAGAAATGAACCTAGGGTTTGGGGTTCTTTGACTTTCCTGGACCCTGAGCACCCCATTATGGCAGGGTCTTCCTCTAGTCCAGGCTGACCTGGAACACACTCTGTAGTCCCATGCTGGTCTGGACCTCATCTACCTCTATGTCCCAAGTGTTGGTGCTAAAATCATGTGCCAACACCTCTGGTATTGTATTTTTTTAAAATATAATTAATAACTGTCTACTTTGACACATTTAATTAAGAACTGAAATATTTATTAAATAGCAGCAACTTTGTGGTTTTGATAGCCTAAGCCCTTATCATAAAGAAAATTAGGGCTGGAGAGATAGCTCAGTAGTTAAGCACTTGCCTATAAAGCCTAAGGACCCTGGTTCGAGGCTTGATTCCCCAGGACCCAAGTTAACCAGATGCACAAGGGGGCACACGTGTCTGGAGTATGTTTGCAGTGGCTGGAGGCCCTGGCATGCCCATTCTCTCTCTCTCTCTCTCTCTTTCTCTCTCTTTCTCTCTCTCTCTCTCTGCCTCTTTCTCTCTCTGCCACTCTCAAATAAATAAATATAAATAAATAAATATAAATAAATAAACAAAAAATTAGGAAAATTAGTTTATTCATTTTTCCAGAATATATCTTTTCTACTAATGATTAACCAGTAAGGGGAAAATAGCAGAATATAAACCCAAATGTAGTTAACATTATAATTGCTAACACATGGAAATAATTTATTGAAGATGTATTTATTTGAAGAGAAACCTATGTTTACAACATCCCTAATGATGCCCATGAACTGATGCAATGAAAGTTTTTAAATTAATTAAAATAAGATTTGCTGGGTGGATGATACACACCTTTATGCCCAGCCCTCAGGAAGCACAGGTAGGAAGATCGCTATGAGTTCAAGAACAGTCTGAGGCTACATAGTAAATTCTAGGTCAGCCTGGGTTACAGCAAGCCTATATCTTGAAACACAAAGAAAAAAAAAAAAGAAAGAAAGAAAAAGCAAAACAAACAAAGAAAGAAAAAAGCAGTGGTTTTACTTATCTGCTAGTTTCTTATGTTATAGCTCACAGGAGAGAATTATAGACCACCACACTTCTGTAGCTCATTAAAAGTCTGTTTTATTTGGCCGGCGATGAGAGTGGGCTCACGCCAGAAAAATTTCTTCAACAAAGAAACTCAGGAGTACAGCAGTTTTAAAGGCAAAAGACCATAAAAACAATGGCATTAGAGTCAGATGTAGGTCTAGACATCAGCACTGCAGTTGTCTTACTCATCCTGAAGTTCTCTTTGAACTCCAGTGGTTTCATTTACCTGGGAGTTAACTTATTTACATATCTGTCCCTTGTTTGGGGACATGGAAATTCTTGAAAGTGTTATTAGTACAGATGTGGCCCTTCTAGGGAGTTGGAGAGTTTGCAACTGAAAGGCGCCCTGCCAGACAAAACTGTTAGCTATTTTATTCGCCCAACAAATAGTGGCAGTTATCTATCAGGACAGGATGGCTGTATCTCAGCTGTTACAGCTATATTTTGTGTTCACAAAGATCTCTTAATGTTAACTTTATTTGGAGGAGAAACAAACTGAGGACTTATTATCAGGCTCTGTAGTACAAATAAGTGGGGATGAAGATTTGTAACTGTCATCTCTATGCTGTTTAAAAATTAACGTTCCTTTAGAGCAGCTTTTCAAATTGTCTGAAAATTAGTGTGGAACTTCCAAGCATAAATTAGGAAAATGAGAAGCAGATGGACCTCTCTTTTAGAGAAATGTCTGTTTCTTCTTATGATCAGAAGAAAAGTGAGAGGGACATGGAACAGAGAACCCAGGGTGGCATGGGACAGACAGCCAGGATGCCATTTGCTGCTTCTCTGCTCTGTGTTCATCAGAAAGTCAAGTAGCTTTATCTAGAACATCACTAGTGTTCAATATATCCACACCACCATCTTGAAGGCTGGCATTTTTATATTTGATTGAAGTTGATAATTTATACCTGAATTATTAAAGGCAGACATTAACTTAAATTTTGTACATGGCCTAACGTTTATCATATTTTCTTACAGGTTAGGAATCTTGACTTAATGTTATCTTATTTCAGAGGTGGCATATAAATGCATGAGCAATCTCTACTGGAAAAAAGTTCATAAGAATTGTTTGCTGGCAAACACCATCTACTAAGAGGTTACTTTTGCCATTTTATGGTTCATATAAAATATGAAACATCAAATGTTTATCAATAATCCCCCATCGCCAACTTCTAAGCTCATTATGGCGATAGGAACACTTACTGGTCATCAATATTGATGAACTATTTTGGTAACAATATCAAATTGGGGGAATTGGATGGTTATGGATGTTCGTAAAGGAGAAAATAACTTAAAATAAAATTTTAAGATTTATGAACTACTTGTCCTTCTAAAACTTCTTAACCCATCAAAGTAGAAAAACAGACGTGCCCGTCATTCAGTGAAGACTCGCTGTCTGTTCTCTGCCACTCTCACACATGCTGCAGAAGCTCATCCTGTCTTCTGGTTCTTAGGACATTCGTTACTGCATTATTTCTCAGATCACATCTCTTTTGCATTTTTATTCATGCTGGCAGCTTATGTGATGTTCTCAATCTTGTCCTGGTACTCTCTCCCACTGGCAAAATACATATGTTTCTGAGAATTTTATAAAAGACAATTTGTGTCAAAAATCACATTTCCCTACTGAATTACATGACAATCAAATGTTCTTGTAAGAACAATTTTATTTCAAGCTAAAATATTTGTTTTGTATTTTTAGTATCTCACATCAAGCAGGACTTTATTCACTACTAGCAAACAGATCTGTCTTTCTCCACCTCAAAAAGAAAGCATCTTTCCAGTCTATGCTTATCGTATTTGGATATGCAAATTATTTATATGTAAATATTGCCTAGTCTCTCCTGCAGTAATCCAGATTTCATTACTTGTTCATGAGTTACTCTTATTTTGTTATCCACAAATATTCTATCCTGTCTTCAAAATCTCTTATGTCCATATTCTTTTCTTAAATTGCTTGTTTACACATGGACTTTTTGGACTGGAGAAATAATGTCTTTCTGTATTTTGGACTGGCGAAATAGCATGTTAGCTGGTTTCTGGCCTCCAAACTCACCAGGTCTCCAGCCTAATAGAAGTGCAAACATGTATTTTGAATGACACAAAGCACATTGATCATGCTGCCCCCATCAATGCTTTCTTCATAAACTATAGCAGAGTTTTCTTTATTGCAGCACATAGATTACCAGTAGAAATTAGAATGGGATTCAGAGGAGAAAAAGCTAAGTTCCCTGGACACTTAAGCTTAGAAAAGAGTGGATATAACTATTTTCATCATTGACGGCCTGCCAGGATATTTTCAGGCTATAGACATGTTGAGTAAAATAACATAGTGTAGAATGCTGCATTCCCCAAACAGATTGTTCCTAAATCCTGGGGCCTAGGAAAAAGAGGATTGCAAGTGTCTATGAATATAATTTGAGAAATGCTGGCCTAGAGTATAATAGCACACTTTACACGTGTGGCACTAAGAGTGCTTCTGATCCTGCGTGTTTCTAAAACCTGCTCTTGTCCACTCTGCTTCTCCCAGTGACTGTGCCTCACCGTAACACACCAGTGCCCCACTGAGGCAACACCTGCTACTGTGCTTCTGACAGGTTCTCTGCTCCGGAAATTGCAGCCCTCATCCAATAGGAGCCTGAGGGTCACACTTTCTAATCAGATGTGTTCCTTTATCTGATCAGAATCATGTTGGAAATCTCTATAGTGCACTAACTGAAGCTGTGGGACTATTCTGAGAACCAATGCTCTGATGTGTCTGGAGATCATTCCAACACCCAGCAACTGTTATACAACACTCCACAGACTTCCCTATGATGCTTTGTTGACATATTTTAACATGCTTACCATGTAATTTTACATACAGTAAAATTAGTTTATTATTCAAGTGTATATTTTTGTACCATACTATATTAGTCTGATAGAAAGTAATGCTACATAGAAAGTATAAAGTGATATCAAAGTATAAATGTTAAATAGAAAAGAATTGTTCAACATTAGATTTTATGTTCCTATGTAGATAGTTTTATATGCTTCTTATTTTTCCTTTTAGCTGAAAAGAAAAGATCACTCTCTCAAATAATTGCTACTATGATGAACAGAAGTGCATCTTAAACAGGAAAATTAGACTAAAAACATCATTAAAATTTTGAGAATAAGATTAGCAGAAATGTTATTTTTATTATAGATTGCAAGTAAGATAATCCTTGGAGGGAAAAATTAATAATCATAAGCATTGGAACACTATAAATCATTTAAGCTGTGAAAGGATAGATTACTCAGAAACCCTGGAAATTTGTATAGTAGTCTTTAGCATAATCAAGTAAAAATCTCTGTATGGGTAGCTATGTATGAAATGAATGTCAAATTTTGCTGAAAGCAGAGTATGTATTTAAGGAAATAGCTGTTACCAGGAAAGGGCAGGAAAAGTAATAGTTAAAACAATAAGGAAAAAATTGACTCTGAATGTCAACAATGAATCTGCAGGTAACCTAGCAAGATTTGGAGCAGGCAACATTTTTTTTAGTCAAGTTTAAAAAATTATAGAAACTCCCCAAATATATTTAAGTGAAAATAAAATCTCAGACCCAAAAGATTATAAACAAAATTACCATATCAAAACTCAGGCCATTGCATTTTAAAATATTATCCTTTAGGCAACATTCGGGGTGAGTGTTTTCACACAGTAACACAAATTCCTTCCAATTCCTTACCTTTTTTGAACCACTGAAATCTTTGTGTGATAACAACTAAATCCTGAGTATCTATAACCCAATTTTTCTGGGGCACATGTTTAATGTCCCTCCAAAATTGTTCTTCCTCCTGAACACTAACACTCTGATTACACAGGGGAATCACTGTGTCCACCTACAAAACTCTCTTTCCATGATTTGTTATTTTTATTAGAATTAAGTTATGGCCAGCAACACATGAATTCAAGCTGAGTTCTACTGGCTGGACTCTGCAGCCCTTTTGGCTTTGTTTGTAGGTGATGGTAGGAGCCACCAATGACAATCAGGTGACCTTGAAGATAGATGCCATATGCAAATCATGATGAGCAGATGCCAGATATCATAGATGTTCAGACCTCATGGAACCACAAGATCTACGTAACATCATCTACTTTTGGATATTTTATTTTACTTTATTGCCAGAAGTCTTTCTTATGTGGGTGCCTAGTATCAATAGTAAATTGAGAGCATTTTGTTGGTTTTTGCACAACTACTTTCTATCAGGTCTCATCTAGTAAGTCTGCCCTGGAGTATATGCCCAAATGTTTTCTTCCACAGTGAAAGGAGACCACAATAGCACTGTTTTAGAAAAAAGAATCTTAATCCCAGCACCTGGGAGGCGGAGGTAGGAGGATCACCCTGAGTTCAAGTCCACCTTGAGACTCCGTAATGAATTCCAGGTCAGCCTGTACTAGAGTGAGAACCTACCTCAAAATAAATAAATAAATAAATAAATAAATAAATAAATAAAAATCTTACTAGGATTCAGAAGTTGCACAAAGATATACAAAAAGGTCCTCTAGCTGAGTGTGGTGACGCTCTGCCCTTAATCCCAGCACTGGGGAGGCAGAGGTAGGAGGATTGCTGTGAGTTCGAGGCCAGTCTGAGAGTACATAGTGAATTCCAGGTCACTCTGGGCTACAGCAAGACCCTATCTCAAAAAACCAAAAAAAAAAAAAAAAAAAAAAAAAAGTTCCTCTAGAGCTGAAGTAAAATTTCCCTGTGAAAAATTAATTAGGGAGCTTCAAAATGTAAAATAAGCACATTTGACAAAATCATTTGATCTCAGGGATATTCTTGGTGTATCTGTAATTTGATCAAGGTGACCTAGGACTGCTTTTAGGAAGGCATGACTGGTTTGACTGTAACTAAGGCTACACATATTAAAGCCGTTGCTAACTCTGTTGGAAGAGATCAGGGAATGTGTGAAGAGCGGGGAGATAAATGAAGGAAAAACAAGGAAGGAGCTGAAAGATAAAGTTTGATAATGATCCTAACATTAGTCAGAGGAGTTTTACCTGATTTGCATAAATGCATTTGTATTCTCTGTGAGCTTCATTATCACGGGTCCAATTCTGGAACTTAAGCTGAGATGAATACATTAAGAGTGCCACGCTGTTAGAATGTATCTGATTGGCCAATTGGCAATCTTCAGGTTTCTATCAGGGTAACTAGCATCCAATCTTCTTAAGTGTGCCATCCCTGCTGGAGTGTTACTTTGTACAGTGCTGTACACAGAGCAGCGATATTCAAAGTCCACCCTCAGTAAGGAATGGAACACATAGAAATTATTCCAACACTCACATAAGAAATGTTATATGCCACAGTTGCCAGCTGTGAGGGTGCACGCCTTTAATCGCAGCACTCAGGAGGCAGAGATAGAAGAATTGCTATGAGACCAAGGCCAGACTGAAAATACATAGTGAATTCCAGGTCAGCCTGTGGGTAGAGCAAGATCCTACAACAACAACAACAATAATAATGTCTTATCATCCTCATCTTCTGTAAAAATGCTCCCTGAATATTAGTGCCTTTTTTCTTATTATCTAGTTTTAGTTCTTCAGTCTCTTGTAAAATATGGAAATTTATTTAAGATTCATCCTTTTCTTCTCAAGTCTTCAATATTTACCTTAATAAATGACACCGTGCATCAGGCAAACATTTTCATTTGTTTAGCAATGTTCCCCTGCAAAACACAGATTCATTTCCCTTTACCCTCTACACTTAACTATGAGCTTCATCCAGGCTGCTCTATTTGATGTCTTCAATTCTTCAATTCTCCTTTCCCCAGTTAAGCCATTTAATCAAATTTTACCCAGATTGCTTCAAGAAACACTGTTGCCATTATGATTAGTGTTAGATCATAGCTCTCTGTTGATATGGCAAACAATGTAATGGGAGGAAAGCTTTGTTTTGGCTCACATTTCAGAGAGCTCAGTCCATGGTCAGATGGTTCTGTTAATTTGAGCCTGACACGGGATACAACATCATGGTGGTGCACTCTGGAGGAGGCGGGTGGTGAGGGCACGCAGCAAGAGAGATGAAGCAGCTTGGGACCAGGTCTTCAGCACAGAAGCCATTTGAGGGATGTTTTATGTTCAAACAACAACACTCATCATGTTGCTGCATTCAAATTCATCCCTCCACCTTCATTCTCATTAACCTAGTAGTGATAATATCTACATCATTGGCCACTTCCTCCTCTGCAATACCCATAGCTCCTTACTTTCTAGAACTTCGTGTAATTACAAGTAGGCACAATTCAATGCCTCTTCTTTCTGGGGTACTTGTGCTTTCGCTTGTTTTCTGTAGTCCTTCCTATATTTGTATCCTGGTTTCAGCCTGCATCTTAATTTGTCCTCTATATTCTCTTGTTTAATATCCTCAAAACCATAAATATCATGAAATGCATGAAACTCCACATGCCTTTAACTCTCTTCAACCATCAGCTCAAATATCTGCTTTTTAAGGAAAGTTACTAAGTAAAGTTTGCAAATTACAATTACCTGCTATTCTTAGAGGCCCTCCTCCACCCCATTTTCCCAAACCTCTGTCTTTTAAGGAGGGGGTCCCCCCTTTCCTTTTCATTTAAAACACTTTTCACTGCCCAGTATCTTCTCTGGCATAGAGAAGCTACATGAACATCTAGATTCTGTGTTACATGGTTCTGGGCAGAAGCCTGGCAGAGATCACTGAGCACAGCAGTAACTCAGTAACTAATTTCTGGGTCATCAAATGCACAGTAGTATCCATTTATCTACGTCAGTTGTCAATTTTGTGATTTTGACTTATTTAGTATTTTCTCCTTCTATTCACAATATTATGTATGCTTAAAATATTTGTTGCTGTCATTTCTTTATTTCATTTCCTTCTTGCTTTATCCAAGGAATAGGTATAGTCCATGGCCAACAAAGCCTGTCTCAAAAACTCATGAGTCCTAAATAGACATGACTAGTAAAAGAAAATATCTGGTACAAACTCAAGGGAGGGAACAAGACCCAGAAACCATTGCTCCTGAACTATACTCTTCTGCCCACAGAACCTGTAATATATGAGTTATGTGTTGGCATCAACTCTTTATTTGCAAAACTTAAATTATTTTTTTTTAATTTTGTTTATTTATTTGCAAGTGACAGACAGAGAGAAAGAAAGAGGCAGTTAGACAGAGAGAGAATGGGCACACCAGGGCCTCCAGCCACTGCAAACGAACTCCAGATGCGTGAGCCCCCTTGTGCATCTGGCTAACGTGGGTCCTGGGGAGTCGAGCCTCGAACCGGGGTCCTTAGGCTTCATAGGCA
The DNA here is from genome assembly GCF_020740685.1 of Jaculus jaculus. NCBI lineage: Eukaryota > Metazoa > Chordata > Mammalia > Rodentia > Dipodidae > Jaculus > Jaculus jaculus. Next base: position 25,410,181 of record NC_059109.1, on the reverse strand, counting down.
AGCACTTAACCACTAAGCCACCTCTCCAGCACAAAACTGAAATTATTACACATACCTCATAAAATGGCTGAAAATTAAATGATTACATAAGCTGACCTTGTCCCATATTTGGCACACTATATGTTCAATAGAAAAAGAACGACATGTAAGGGATCAAAGGCAGAGAGATAATAATGTTTTTTTCAAGTATGGCCTAAAGTGTTCTCCTAAAAAGTTTCTGTGACCTTGTGTAACTGAAGTAAGAGACCAGACCTTGGTTTTGTAATCAATGCAAGAAGGGGATTGATCTACATTATGTCTTAGGTCACCAACAACACTAACTGTTTATGGTTTCCCAAACATTCTAGAGCAAGGGAAGCTTCACAACATAATCAAACCTTGAACGTGACAGCTCTGGGGCATTTCTTTTCACACTGAAAACTAATGGCTCCATTCACCGGCAGAGGGAGATGTGTGGTCTACATTGATTAGGCGATAGGAACACAGCTGATGTTAGTCTCTATCCCCTGGCATTGCTCTTTAAGTTCCACCTGTCGACATGATGAGAATTCATAGAAACAGCAAAAGGACAATCAATGGCTAAATAAGGACAATGATAGTGACAAGCTGGGGTGATCATCAATGTAATTAACAATGGGAATGGTATGGGTCCTGACAAGGAGAATATCTGTCAAGCATGTAAATACATGTCTGCTGAATTCTAGGTCAAGAAAGATCAATCAAGGAAAACTAGATTAAGAGTGGAAGAACAACAGCAAATAGTGGATCATCCTGAGAACAAATAGAAGTTTATCTTTTTGCTTATTAGTCCTTCAAAAACTGTGACTCAAAACAAGCCTATCAGGTATCCTGTCGCTCTGAGCCGAGCCACCAAGACAGTGATGTCATCTTTTTCAAAATGACTTGAAAATGTCCTCTAATCATAAAAGTCAAGATGCTTCAGTGGGCAGGTTTGTTTTCATCATTTAGCATTAGAGAACCTATTTGGAGCTCAGTAGAAATGAATTTATGTGGCAACTTCATTAAATTCTGCACATCTATTTTTCTGGCAATGTACCTCTAGCCAGGCAGAGGCCTCTCACATCTACATTAAGCCTCCTTCCCTTACGTGTACTCCCTTGGGCTGTAACGTAGCTGCATGAGAGTGCTTCTGAGCCCTCAGCAGCTGAAACGCTGCATTCTCTGCCACTTGGCGACTGGCCTTTGGCAGCTCACACTGGCACTCCTGACCCCCAACTGTTTCTAGGCTCAGAGGAGCAAATATGCACTGCAACGTTGCTAGGAACACAGATTCTCATGCCAAACTTCTGGGATTCTCATCCGTATTCTGACAGGTGTAATCTGACTTTGGGGGGGTATACAGTTCTGTCATGTCTCAGTTTCCTTATCCTAAAATTAAGTGACTAATAGTCCCTAATAAATGTCAATGTCAAGGGAAATAAATTAGTCTGTGGCACTTATTCAATAATCAACAAGTGCATATTATTTTTTCATCTTCAATTTATTTACTAATCTTAAAATATTTCATAGAAAACTGAAGAGGCCATTTAAAAATGTATTTGCTTGTATGTGTGTCTGTAATGTGATGTGTGCTGTATGTGCCGTGTGCACTCCCCTGTAGTGGAGGTTGCTGGCCGATAGTGGCAATAGTAGAACATCAGGTTTTCCATTCCGTATCTCTCCCGCCAGGTCCAGCTTTCACCTGGAGTATCTTACGGATACTTGATCTTGCTGGTTTTTGACGTGAGTCTGGATGACTTGCTGGACTCTGAGCCCCTTTGCTAGGCTGGAGTCACAGGCATGCATGGCCACATGTAGTGGTTTACTTGAGATCTAGACATTTGAACTTGGGTGGTTTCAGCCTGCCTTGGGCCTTGGTGCTATGCAGGAAGAGTACTTAAATACTGAGCTATTTTTCTGGCCCTAAAAATATCTTTAAAGCTTTCTTGTTTATTCTTGAAACATTATTTTCCTAAGAAAATAGCACTGATCCTACTATGGATAAAAATAGCACCAGCACTTACAATATATGTAAGTTTAATAGTTAACTTACCACACTTTTTATTAGTAAGCTTTATAGCTTCAGTGACTCTTGTATTTTAAATTACTTATTTTAGTAGTAAACATACACAATTGAAAGTATAAACCTATTAAATATCTTAAAACTGTAAATGTTCTAAATATAATGATACTGTATTTTTCCATAATTTAGAAATAAACCTGGTATCAATGGTCACTGTTGGGCTTATATTTAGGAAATCCTTGAAAATGGTTTTGAAGCATGAATCATTTGCTCTGGAATTATACTAAGGCAGCTCAGCTGATTTTTTGTGACATTAGAACATTTCCTGACCCCTGGACCAATGATGAAATATAAAAGGCCAAATGCAATTGACACTGTCTGGGATATTCATTGTCATTTCAATAAGGAAAGGAGGACAAGGTGACTACCTCAGAAGCTCCTTATTCTCACCTACCTACAATTCTTGTAGCTGCCAATCTGAAGCCAGCTTTACTAGTTCAAAAATATAGGCAATATTTCTTAAAGTCTTGCATTGAAGTATTAGGGGCATTGTCATGGTTAACTTAGTGGCAAACTTTTATCTCCTTGAAACTTGAAGCAAATTTTAGGATCAAACTGTGAATACATTTTGCATAAAATATATTAGGAAGCAAAGCTTTCTTTGTACTGGTCAGCAAATCCAAGAAGCCAGGAAAATGTTCTCATCTAATATAGTAGGCACAGCTGTAGGCAAGTTACAGTAGAGACAGTCAGAGGAGCTCAATCAATATTAATTAACCCTCCATATTTCATGCAGATTTCTATGGCAGAAGCTTAGGAGAAAAAATACCAATGGGGTGTTAGGTCTACTTTTTAAAAAGTTATAAATGTGATTCTACTACAATTAGGAGTGGAAGGAGACCATATTAGTTACTTTATCATTGCTATAGACAAATTCCTGAACAGAAACAACTTAAGGTAAAAAAAAAAAAATGTAGTTTATTTCAGCATATATTTTGAGAATGATATAGTCCCTAAAATTGGGGAAGGTATTACAGGCCATATCATTACATTTTAGCTGAAGGCAAGACATAAAAGAATGAATGGGAAGTGAGTATGGGCTATAAAATCTCAAGGCATTCAACTTGTGACCCATCTACGCCAGCAAGGGTCAACTTACTAAAGGTACCAAAACCTTCCCAAACAGAACCACCATCTGGGAAACAAACAATCAAACATATGATCCTATGGTGAGCATTTTATTTTTAAACCACAACAGGGGCATGTTTATAAATGTCTGAAACCTGTTCACTGAGCAGGCAGAAGAAAAACCCAGCCCAAACCTCCAACTTTCCCTGGCTTCAGAGAAATGAGAGCCTTGTAGAAGGAGTCCATAAGACCATGTATACCTAAGGGTGCAGTGAGAGAAAGAGAGAGAGGGACAGAAAGAAAGCAAAAGGAAGATCAAAGCCCTTCTACTCTGCAGTGACAGAAGAAATGGAAGGAGTTTGCAATCTATGCCAGATGTTCCTGTTCTTTCTGTCCAATACACAATTTATAACTTTTAGTTATAAGTGCTTGTTGCTAACATGTGCTTAATTTTATTGTATAGGCACATGTCAGAAAGATTGGAGAACCATTGTTGTCAACTGAGATACCTCAAAAGACATGCTAGAAAAGGCTCATTTGATTCCAGTTTATAACCTACTCAAGATACGGGAAATTAATGTAGTACAGATGACAGTATCCATTGACTTACTTTTTTCTGTAATGGATGTTATGCCTACAAAAGAAGCTTTAAAGAGATTCACCATAAAGTGTCATACAGGCCTCCCTACTTCTCACTGGATTGTGTCTGCATTATCACATTTAGCATGCTTACTTTCCTAGGTCTCCAGTTGAGTATCTATATCCTACTCAACTGTCATGAGAATTCCTCTCTTGTTTTACCTGTGCAAGTTGACATGGTGATTGTAAGCACAGAACACACTGAGATAGCAGATATGAAAGTGGTAGCTGACACTAGGTCAGAGCTCTGGCAATACCAACTTTCCCCTCAAAAATAGTAAATGTGTCTTTATTACAGCATGAGTCTGAGTCTATTCAAAATCCTCACAGCTTTTAGTCATAGCCCCCAAGATTTACTTCCAAAAAAAATGCTAAAGTAATAATACCTAGAGCAACGTGTATTATATATGCTAACTTCTCAGTTGAAATAGATAACCTCACAGCACATTATGCCTTCAATGCCCTTGTGCAATACTATTGCCTCAGCCTAGTATTCCCTTTCCTTCTTTCTTTGCCCTTTCCAGTCATATCTGTACTTTCAAAGCCACTTCAAGTTTCACTTGATGTGCAGGAAATTCTTCAAGTGGGAGAAATCTCAAAGTTATAAATCATTTTGTTATCAGTTTTCTCTTAGATGCTTGTTCCTCTTTTTACAAGATCATAGTCATAAGCTCGGGCATATAGAACATTGATGTGGATGCAGAATGACCAGCATCCAAAAAAAAAAAAAAAAAACCATGAACATGAACATGCCTATTAGGTTCATAGTCCGGTGGGAAGTCTAGACAAGCCAGTAGATTGCTGTGGGAGCAATTTCACTCCTTGGAAGTGCAGTGCTCCACACTGCTCATGAGGGCAGCATTCAACCCAAACTCTAAGGTACCAGGAAAGATGGCTCAGAAGGCCTTACTTCAGATGGGCCTGGAACTTGGTCATTTCTTCCTTAAAATAGTGACTGAACTTTAAGTTTGAAGTTTCCTAATGCCAATTTTCTGCTTAAATATCTTGCAATATCTCCTTATAATCTACAAAGATCACATGCTCCTCAGCAGTTAGGGCTGTATAGGAGTGAGCCAAATGAATGCAGGCTCAGAAGAGGAGACAATCAGTTTTGTAATATTCATTATAAGTGACTTGAGAGAGTGAAAGCACATTACTAACCATGCGTTCTTTCCTATCCCCTAGATCTCTATCTTTTCTTTCCATTACAACTCAGATTTTATTTAACTTTGTACAACATTTGAGCATCCTTTCTAACTCTTCACCACCACAGAACATGCCCTTTGTTGGAGAGAGCATGTTCTATAATTTTCAGTATGTACATGCAAAGGTAGGGCAGTGATCTATTGATTGCATTACATGTAAGGAAACATATGATAGCAATACTGAAAGGAGAAAAGCTAACTTAGTATGTTTTCTATTTTCCTACTGTCAAGTGTCAATTGTTAATTAATATTGAATTTCATCTTATCCACAAATTATTTTAACAAACTCTTTACATGCTTCCAGTTTGCATAGAGCCAAAGACAACTACATTTCCTACTGTCAGTTAAAACTCCTTGTCTAAGACGTCTTCAAGGAATCCATAGAAAGGTTTATATCTCAGGTTTTAATTTTTTTTAACCTTTTTTTAGTGGTTTTATTTTATTTATGTATTTATTTTTGTATTAAAGGGGAATTTACTGGATTAGTTTACACCAGTCCAATAATAGCAGTTTGCAGGCCCAAGAGTCAAAGAACCTAGTAGCTGTTTAGTCCATTAATCTGGATGCCTCAGCAGCCACACCCCAGCACTGAAGGCCTAGAGGATTCCTGGAGAGCCAGCGGTCTTCAGTCCACACTGGACTTTAGTCCATGGTGGTCTTCATTCCACAATGGTCTTCAATCTATATTGGAAGGCAGCAAGCAGCACAGATAGCTAGGTGGGAGGAAGGGCATAGTGTTTCTTTCCTGCAGTGTTCCAGCTCTGTTTGTCCACCAGGATCTCTTCCAGAGTCAGGGAAAAATTTGATTCTATCTGTATCACTTCCCCTGTGGGTTGCAGTATGAGCTAGCGCCAAGGGAACCGTGTAGTCAATTAGTCAATCTCACCTACTTCATATCGATGCTTTTTCCCCTACCATTGATGTGCTTCCTTCCTTTTTGACATTTTAGTTGTTATTACAAGCAGAAAGAAGAGGAGAGACAGAATGGGCATTCCAGGGCCTCCAGCCACTGCAAATGAACTGCAGATGTATGCGCAACTTTGTGCATCTGGCATTATGTGGGTTCTGAGGAACTGAACCTTGAGTCATCTCTCCAGCCCCGATATGATTTCTTATTGCTATATATTAATCTTTTTTAAAGTAGTAGAGATAATTGATATTCAACAAAGTTTAGATCCACAAATTCAGTTACAGAAATAAGAGCACTGTCTCACATAACCACAATATGGCCACCCAAGTCGGGAATGAACACTGATATGTTAATTTCATCTGCTATGGGCTAAATTTACAGTTTAAAACCACAATCTGCAATACCTCAGTGTGTGATTCTACTGCAAAAAATGGTGAAGTAGCAAAGTTGAGATCTAACTAATCCAGTCTGATGAGTATCCCTGAGAGGAAAGAAAATCTGGGGGCTGGAGGGATGACTTAGCAGTTAAGGCACTTGCCTGAGAAGCCTAAGGATCTACTTTCAATTCCTCAGAACCCATTTAAGCCAGATACACAAGGTGGATCATGCATCTGGAGTTCATTTGCAGTGGGTAGAGGTCCTGTGGCACCAATTCTGTCTCTCTACTTGCCTCCTTATCTCTCTTTCAAATAAATAAATAAAAGTATTTAAAAAGTAGAATCTGGAACAGGTAGAGCAACCAGGATATATATGCAAAAGAGGTGACCTAAGAGGTATCCAGAAGGTGACTGGTCAGCCAGGCATGGTGGTGCATGCCTTTAATCCCAGCACTTGGGAAGCAGAGGTAGGAGGATCGCCAAGAGTTTGAGGCCACTCTGAGACTACATAGTGAGTTCCAGGTCAGTCTGGGCCAGAGCAAGACCCTACCTTGAAAAACCAAAAAACAAAACAAAAAAAAAAAAGGATGTGACAAGCCATCTAATCCCACACAGAGTGTTTCAAAGTCTATGATTCTGTGATTATGCTTTTAATGAAAATTACATGGGTTGAATTAAGACTGAGTTTCCTCCACATGATCACATTTACTCAAGTCTTCAATATATGCCAATATTTGAACAAGAAAGCACATGAAAACTTTTTTTTTTTTTTTTTTTGCATTCAACCAGGTTTGCATCTTTTATTGGTCTTTATGAAGTCATTTCTGGGATAGGAACATGGCTTCTGTAAATTTGCTCAGGGGAATGAAGTGTCAGTGCAGAGGACGGAGACTATAATAATAACTGTTCAGAAACTCTGACGCTACCTGAATGTGCAGGAGCAGCCCTCGGTGGGGCTGTCAGCTGTGTGCAAGAAGTTGACTTGTTCTGAAGTTCTTCCCTCTGTTAGTCCTGTACAGCACATAATTTCAGCCAGGTTTGTTTTCCTGTGTCTTGTAATCTTAGAATACTTTTCAACTTTGGAATGGCCTCTGAACCCCCACACTCCCTTCTAACGACTCTTCCCCATGCATTAGCTTGCAGAGGGCTGTGCTTGCTTGCAGTGGCCAGAGAAGAATGCCAGACATCTTGCTCCATTGCTCTTCTACCCATTCTTATTTGAGTTGCATTATCTTACTAATCTTGGAGACTGCCATGTTTCCCCCACAGCTACAGCCATTCACAATTCTTGGGTCTCTGCTTGGCTATAGGAGAGGTGTTATAGATAGGTGTGTCCATGCCCAGTTATGTATGTGGGTCCTAGGAATCAAATGCTGTGAGTGGGGGTGTCTCAGGATTTCTTAGGCCCTTGTACTTGTACAGGAAATGCTCATAACTCATAACCCATGTATCCAGCCCAAATACAACTGACTAACATTAGTACAAATGAAGTAAGAGGTATGTCTATACTTGTTTATGGCTTGCAGTTTTCCAGTTGTTCAACCATCATTTGTTGCCAAGACTTTGTTTAATTTGACTACCTTTGTTCTTTTGTCACATCAGTGGATTCTGTTTATGGGGGTGTCTTTTTGGTTTCTCTTCTGTTCATCCATATACTTATGTATTCCTTAGTGAGTACAACTGTCTAGATAACTGTGGTTTCATGTCAGGTTTATCCCTTAGATATTGCTGGTCCTCTGTTCTGCTTCATATTATGTTAAGTGTTTGACCTTTATATGCACTCATGATTCTTTTAGTATTTACAACGTCTATAATGCTATTTCTTCATTCATTTCTATTATTAATGTGTGTTTTTTTTTTTTGTTTATGTGCCAAGAGTCCTTTTCCTTTTATTAATCATTTTCAAAAGATCAGGTTTTAGATTTGTTGATTATTTGGTTTAATTTTCTATTTTCAATTTCAGTTATTTATGTTTAGATATTTATTGTTCATTTTATTTTAGTTTAGATTTAGGTTTCTATTCTTATAGCTATCTAATGTGAAATGTTTGAATTACTGGTGTTCTTTTTGTATTATGTCTTGAGATTATTGATCTCCCTCTAGACATTGGTTTCACTGTATTTTACAATTTTTTTTAAAGATAATTTTATTTATTTATTTGCAAACAGAGAGAGATAGAGGAGTGACAGACAGAGAGAATGTATGTTCATCTTCTGCAAATGGACACTAGATGTATGTGCCACGTTGTTCATCTGACTTTATGTGGGTACTGGGGAATCAAACTCAGGTCATTAGGATCTGCAGGCAAGGGCCTTAACTGCTGAATCATCTTTAGCACACACCCTACGAATTTTAACATTACTTTTATTTATTTTTAATTCATTTAATTTAATGAATTTCTTGTAGCTGGAGAAATAGCTCAGCAGATAAAGGCACTTGCTTGCAGAGCCTGATAGCCTGGATTTCATTCCCTAGTACCCTTGTAAAGCCAGATGCACACGGTGGCACATGTGTCTGGAGTTTGAAATGACAGGAGGCCCTGGTGTGTTGTGCTCATTCTCATAGTTTCCTTTCTTCCTCTCGCTTTCTTTGCAAATAAATAAAAATATTTTTAAAAATAATAAAAAAAGAATTTCTTAATTTCTCTTAAAACTTATGTATTGACCAGTGTGTGACTTTCAAGCATGGTGCTTAATCAAATCCAAACATATGAAGATTTTCCAGGCATTCCATTAGTGATCTATTGTGGTCTGAGAGCAGACATTGTGTATTCTTACATTTGATAAGCTTTATTTTGGCTTATGGTGATTCCCCTCTTAATCATCATGACATGTGTGCTTTAGAAGACTGTATATTCTGCTATTGTTGGACAATGTACTCTACATAGCATTGATTAATGCTATTGCCAAGTTCAATTGTGTCCTTGCCATATTCCTTTTGCTTAGTAGACCTATTTCTGATGAAAGGCTGTTTAAATGCCCAAGTGTAACAGTGTCCATCTGGTTCTCAATGTGTGTCTAATTGATGTTCCCACATCTAGCATGAGATGCTGAAGCCAGGTGACCTCAGAATAGGAATTGTAAAATATTCTTCAAGAATTTATTTGCTTATTATTATGAAATACCCTCTTTAGTAACTCCTCCTTGTTTAAAAATCCATCCTTGAAATTAAATAGCTATATCTAAACTAACTCTCTCTCTCTCTCTCTCTATATATATATATATATATGTGTGTGTGTGTGTGTGTATATATATATATATATATATATATATATACATATATATATATATGTGTGTGTGTATATATATATATATATATATATATACACATACATATTTGGTTTTTTGAGGAAGGGTCTCACTCTAGCCCAGGCTGAACCGGAATTCACTATGGAGTCTCAGGGTGGCCTCGAACTTATGGCAATCCTCCTATGTCTGCCCCCAAGTGCTGGTATTAAAGGCGTACACCACCACGCCCAGCTACTATATGTATTTTTAATAGCACCATGCTCTTTTGTTCTTAATTTTAAAAAATATGGTCAGGAGCAAAGTAAGCACAGACAATCACTAGTGTTTTTAATATTGCATTAAAGATTCTGATGGAGGGCTGGGGAGATGGCTTAGTGGGTGCTTGTCTGCAAAACCAAAGGACCTAGGTTTGATTCCCCAGGACCCAAGTAAGCCAGATACAAAGGTGGCACATGCATATAGAGTTCGTTTGCAGCAGCTGGATGCCTGGCATGCCCATTATCTTTCTCTCTCTTTCTCCCTCTCTCTCTGCTTCTTTCTCTCTCAAAAACATAAATATTCCCCAATGAGGAGGGTCCCTGCCGAGGGTGGAAGACAGGCAGGAGACTAACGATAGTATCAACATGACTGTATGCACATTATGTACATAACAAAAACATTTTTAAAAATTTTAAGAAAAGATTCTGAGGGGTGAAATGAGGCACAGAAAAGGGAATGAATGACATGAAGTTTTGAAAAGCAGACTTAAAATTCTTTCTTCTTCACATATTGAATTATTGTATTTGTAGAAAAGCTGAGAGAATCTATAAACAAACTCTGTCTAGCAAGCTTGAGGATAAAATATCACTACTAAAAATCTATTACATTCTTACAAAGTAGCAATAAACAGTCATAAATTGAAATTTAAAGGCCATCCATTCCTAATGATATCAAACCATGTGAAATATTCAGGAATAAATCGAACAAACATCTGCAAGGCCTCCACTCTAAAAACTGTGAACAGCTTGGAAAAAACTTCAAGCAGAACTAGGTTTATGAAGAGTTTATCATCTTCACGAATCGGATCACCTGCACTGCTGACAGTTTTCCCCAAACAGGTATGTAGACTCAAGATTATGCAACTAAAATCCCAACAGGTTTTTTTAGTACCTATTCTCATTTTTGTCAGCTTTTAAAGTACATATTGTTACAGCTCCCAAGCTGAGATTTATTCTTCACTTATGTCTAGTTTGCTAGAAGCATGCTAAAGACCCTCTCTCCACATTTTATATATATATATATATATATATATATATATATATATATATATATGTGTGTGTGTGTGTGTGTGTGTGTGTGTGTGTGTGTGTGTGTGTATGTGTGTGTGTGTCTTTTATATATAATATAATATAATATTATATATATATATATATATATATATATATATATATATATGACATTTTATCTCCAGTTCATACTCTTTCCCCTATTGCCCTTTCTGTTCTTCCCTCACTCCCATTGGTTTTCTTTCCACCAGTTATCCCCTCTGAAATCATGTCATATATGTGGTTGTAAAAGAATGTAGATTCTACATGAGAGAAAACATGGGAAATTAACCTTTCCTACCCCATCAGACTCCTTATTCTCTCTTCTACCCTCCTTTTACTTGCCTTCTTCCCTCTAATAGTCTGCCTTCTGCTTTCATGTCTTTTATATATTTGCTCTTAAATTCTAATTCTTCATGACAGTAAAAACACAATATTTGTCAATCTGAATCTGCCTGATTTTACTTAATGTATGATCCCATTCATTTCCTTACAAATTATTTGAAATACTCTTCCTCCTCCTTTTATTTCTCCTTGGTTTTCTTTGCTAGGGATCTCAAACACAGAACACTGTACATGTTGGGCACTAAATCACAACTTCAGGCCCTTTAAACCATATTATCTATCTATCTATCTATCTATCTATCTATCTATCTATCTATCTATCTATCAATCATCTATCATCTATCTATTTATCTGTATTAGACAGGGTTCTCTAGAGGAACATGAATTGTATTAAGAGAGAATTTATTGGATTAGTTTACAACAGTCCAACAATAGCAGACTACAGGCCTAAGAGTCAAGGAACCTGGTAGCTGCTCAGTCCAAGAGGCTGGATGCCTCAGCAGTCCCTATCCGGCATTTGAAGGCCTGGAGGTGTCCAGGAGAGATGCTGCTCTTCAGTCCACACTGGAATGCAGCAAGCCCTACTGACAGCCAGGTGGGAGGGGAGGAGAATACTCTTCTTCCCAGAGCTTCTTTTGATAAAGTCTCCCCTCTGAGAGGGCCACCCAATCTGGGGAAGGGTTCACCCTGGGGGAAGGATTCCTCCTTTAAGAAGTCCTTCCTGAAAACATCTCAGAGACCCACTTATGAGGAATGTCTGTGGATTCCTAAACTGATCAAGTTGACACAAACTTAACCATCACAAGTCCACTCCTTGTCAACTTGTCACCGAACAATATCTCTTTACATCATACTTAATTTCCAAATGAAGTAAATAACAAGGTCATAACTCTGCCTAACATGTATAACTATCCCTCATGCAACTGGAAATGCCCATACAAAGCAAGATTCCATGAGGAATGCTCAGTCTCTAACATAGTAAGTCAAATATAAATTCAACAGTGTCTAACTAGCAATATGATCTTAATCAGTACTAATTACCTAAGACACAAATAGTGGAAGAACAAAAGCATCTTAATATTGGTATAGATACATACAAACATTCTTAACAGGGTATACCAAAACACTTATGGCAATTACAATTCTCATTTCTGTAACTGGTCATGCGGCCTTAGCTGGTATTTGTAACTACCTTCTACTACCCTTTCTGTGTTTCCTCCACCTTCAGCAAGCACCTCAGCAGCTCTTTGGTCTTCACTTGAAGGAGTGACCCATATCTTCATTCCTGGGCCATTTATCTCACTTTCTTGATTGGGTTGTTGCAGTCAACCACTGACTTGGATAACAGGACATGGTAGCACTAAGAGATGCCCTAAAGGATCTCCTGTACTTGAGACACTCTTCCTTACCTCCACTGTGGAGGAGCAGCCCAATTTCCCCCTAGTAGTCTGGATCAATCACTCCTGCTATCACTGTAACTCCTTTCTCAGCCTTTTCACTCAAGTACATCAGGATCCCAAAGTGGCCACAGAGAAGTCTTAGCTTCCAGTTCAATGGAATATTCTTTGTGCTTCCTGGAAAAAGCACTCCCTCATCTGGAACCAAGACCTTTAGGCTAGCAGAGCATAGGGCTGTGGGAACAGGATGCAAAAATTTGGTTAATGGGTCATTTGTGGTGATGGTAAGAGGGACCATTCCCACTTCCACCCCTTTATTCCTGGATCTATGAATCCAGGCTATAGGAGAAACAGCACCACATATGGGATGCTGATTTTGATTCAGAGCATATAAAGCCTGCTGAAGACACTTCCCTAGTTCTCCAAGCTATTGCCACCTAGTTGGCACTGCAGTTGTTTCTTTAAAAGGACATTCCACTGTTCTATCAAGCCAGCTGCTTCAGGGTGATGGGACACATGGTAAGACCAGTGAATTCCATGACCATGAGCCCACTGACATACTTCCTTGGCTGTGAAGTGAGTTCCTTGGTTAGAAGCAATGCTATGTGGAATACCATGATGGTGGATAAGGCATTCTATAAGCCCACAGATGGTACTGTTGGCAGAAGCCTTAAGTGCAGGAAAAGCAAATGTATACACAGAATAAGTGTCTATTCCAGTAAGGACAAAACACTGCCCTTTCCATGATAGAAGATGTCCAGTGTAGTGAACTTGCCACTTAGTTGATGGCTGGTCATCCTGAGGAATGCTACTATATTGGGGGCTCAAAGTTTGTCTCTGCTGCTAGCAGATTTGGCACTCAACAGCAGCCAAAGCCAGGTCAGCCTTAGTTAGTGGAAGCTCATGTTGTTGGGCTCATGCATAACCTGCATCCCTGCCACCATGGCCACTTTGTTCATGGGCCCATTGAGCATTGACAAGGGTGGTTGAGGAAAGAGGTTGACCCCTATCCACAGAGTGGGTCAGCTTATCAAGTTGATTATTAAAGCCATTCTCTGATGATGTCACCTTCTGATGAGAATTAACATGGGACACAAGTATCTTTATATCCTTTGCCAATTCAGAGAGTTCTATCCACATACACCTTCTCCAAATGTGCTTCTCTCCAATATTCCAACTGTGCTTCTTCCAACTCCTGGACCATCCACCCAAACTATTCCAGCCCATGAATTAGTATATAATTGTTCATCTGGCCGTTTTTCCTTCTAAGTAAAATGCACAACCATGTGTATTGCTTGTAGTTCTGCCCATTGTGAAGACTTCCCTTCACCACAGTCATTCTGAGTTGTCTCAGAAAGGGCCTTCAATGCTGCAGCTGTGCACTAGTGGGAGGTTCCTGCATAACATGCTGAATCATCTGTAAACTATGCTCTAGTCTTCTCTTCTTCAATCAATTGATCACAGGACACACCCCATGATGCCATAGGTGCAGGCTTGGGGACAGAAGGCATTGTAACCAGAGTAGTAACCATAGGCATTTGGGTAACTTCCTCATGAAACCTACTTGTACCTTCAGTGCCTGCTTGAGCCTGATCATGGAAATACCACTTCCACTTGATGATAGACTGCTGCTGTGCACATCCAACTTTATGACCTGGTAGGTCAGATAACACCCATCTCATAAAGGGTAGCTCGGGTTGCATTATAACTTGATGGCCCATTGTCAAGTGTTCAGTTTCTACTAAGGCCCAATAGCAGACTAAGAGCTGTCTCTCAAAGGGAGAATTATTGTCTGCAGATGACAGGAGGGCCTTGCTCCAGAATTCCAAGGGCCTCCACTGTGAGTCACCTATGGGGGCCTGCGAAATGCTCCAAATGGCATCCTTGTCCACCACTGACACCTCAAGTACCATAATATCTTCTGGATGATATGGCCCAAGGAGCAGAGCATCCTGCACATCAGACTGGGCCTATTGAAGAGCCTTCTCTTGTTCTGGGACCAACTGAAACTAGTAGCTTTCTGAGTCACTTGGTATATGGGACAGAGTAACATACCCAAGTGAGGAATGAGGAATGTGCTGTCTCCAAAATCCCAATAGGCCCACTAGACATTGTGCTTCTTTCTTAGTGGTAGGAGGGGCCAAATGCAACAACATATCCTTAACTGTAGATGTAATATCCCTGCATTCTCCATGCAACTTTAGTCTTAGAAATTCCACCAAGGTGTAAGGTCCTTGAATTTTAGATGGATTTATTTCCCATCCCCTGATGTACATATGCTGTACCAGCAACTCCAGAGTGGCTGCCACCTCCTGCTCATTTGATCCAATCAGCATGTCATCAATATAATGGATGAATGTGACACCTTGTAGAAGGGACAGGCAATAAAGATCCCTGTGAAATAAGCTATGACACAAGGCCAGAGAGTTAATATAACCTTGAGGTAGAACAGTAAAAGTGCACTTCTGACCTTGCCAGCTGTAAGCAAATTGCTTCTGGTGGTCCTTATGGACAGGTATGGAGATGAAGGCATTTGCAAGATCCAGGAGATGTGTGAATCTGCTCAAGTAAAGAAACCACATATGGTACAGCAATTGCAATTGTAGTCACTACCTGATTAAGTTTCTGATAATCCACTCTCATTCTCCAGGATCCATCTGCCTTCTGAATAGACTAAATAGGAGAGTTAAAGGGAGACATGGTGGCAACTACCACCCCTGCATTCTTCAAGTCTTTTATGGTGGCATTAATTTCTGCAATCCTTTCAGGGATGCAATGCTGTTTTTGGCTCACTATTTTTCCTGGTGGAGGGAGAGATCCAGTGGCTTCCATTTGCCCTTTCCAACCACAAGAGCCCTCACTCCATAAGTCAGGGAACCTATGTGGGGGTTCTGCCAACTCCTAAGTATGTCTATCCTAATTATTCATTGTAGGACTAGGGAAATAACCACAAGATGAGTTCTGGAGCCCACTGAATCCACTGTCAGCCTAACATTTGCCAAAACTCCATTGATCACCTGACCTCTGTAAGCACCTACTTTAACTGTTTGGGGTCTCCTGGAATCTATGTCAGTTCAGAGCCAGTGTCTAGTAAGCTCTGAAAGGTCTGATTATTTCCTTTACTCCAGTGTACAGTTACCCTAGCAAAAGGTCACAGGTTCCTCTGAGGAAGAATAAGACTAAGCTTAACATTGAAACTTTTGGGGGTTGTAGGAGGGCCCTTCCTCGAGGGGTCCCAGCCACCCCTTTAATCAAGTGGCTCAGGATCTGTAAACTAGCCCATGTCTGGAAATTGGTTAAGAGGCTTTGATTCTCTGTTGCTATAATTCAAAGTGGTCTTTTGTTCCTTTACTCTAGCACTTTTCTGCTTATATAGATCAAGCAGGAACTTAGTAGGCTTTTTGTATATTTCACTTCTGGGAACACCATGATTAATCAGGTAGTACCAAAGATGTACATGAGTCATACTTTTATGAACATTATTTTGCCTCCCCTGTACATTATGGTAAACATGCTCATCTTACCTTTGGTGATTCAGTGCTGATACTTGACCCTTGTTACTCTGAGATCCAGTTGGACCTATTGCATCTATATCACCTAATGCAGCAACTGCAGCTCCCACTGTGATGTCTTCTTTATATAAAAGACCAATGATTGGACACTTTAAGTATGCTGGTGCTCCGCTCACAAATGTTTCTTTCTTTCTTCTTTTTCTTAATTTTTTTTGTTTATTTTTATTTACTTGAGAGTGACAGACAGGGAAAGAGGCAGATAGATAGACAAAGGGTGTACCAGGTCCTCCAGCCTCTGAAAATGAACTCCAGATGCATGCACGACCCTGTGCATCTGACTTATGTGGGTCCTGGGGAATTGAGCCTCATACTGGGGTCCTTAGGCTTCACAGGCAAGGACTTAACCACTAAGCCATCTCTCCAGCCCACAAATCTATATCTTATCATCTTAGTGAAGGGGACATCTTCTGGAGGCTCCCATTGTGGGAGCAAAGATGAATTTACATGGCAAATCCACTCCAACATTGCAAGTTCCCTGAGCTTTCTAAACCCTTCATCAAGATTAAATCAAGGGATATCAGGCAGCTTGAGCTCATTCACAGTTGGCCATCTTTGGATCCATATTTCAGCCAATGAATCGAATAAACTCTTTGCACCACTTCCAACTGCATGAGCTGAAGTGTTAAATCTAAAATTTCTGCTCAGTGGGCCCATTTCAATAAATTCAGCCCAATCTAATTTTATATTCTTCAACCATCACCCCACACCCTGAAAATCCATTCCCACACATAATCCCCATACTTCTGCCTGTACAAGTTAGAAAGCTCCTTAAGTTCTTTAGGGGTGTACCTCACCTCCTCTTGAATCATGCTTTCTAGCTCATCTTTGGGGGCCTGCCTAGCTTTAAGCCTTGTTATAGACCTAACGGTAAAGATGGGAAGACACTGAGAAGCATCAGCCCCTCCTGCAGGGAGGGTCATTGCTGGTTCCTAAAACAAAAATGAGTAACTCCCTCAGGCAAGGGTGGAGAGGGCCAGACTTCAGGGTTTGGCTGCAGGGAGGCAACTTCCCCTAAAGAAGGGGAGGCCACATTCTCATGCAAAACAACTTCTTCTGAAACTGAGGTCAATGTCACCAGTTTCTTCAGGGTCTTCCCACACATCTGCATCCCAAGTCATAGGATCTCATTCTTTTCCAATCAGTTCCCTCACTTTAACTTCTGATAGCCTGTGAGGCTGGGAATTGAGCTTACATTGCAAGTTAGCTAATCTTACAATGAGAGCTTGGGTTCAGTTTTCCACAATTTGAGCCCTGTTCTGGCTAGAGAGGAGACTCTCCTCTAGGGATCCCTTAGAAACCTTCAGATCATGTGTGTGGGTCTTAAGCTTGGAAATTTCCTTTCTGAGTTTCTGCTTTTCTTTCAGTAGTTTATCCAGAGATGCTAGAAGCAACCATCCAGCATCATCATTCATCTTACTTTCCCAAAAATACTCAATAGTTCTAGATACAGAGTCACTAAATTCCTTGCTCTTCACAAGATATGAGTCAGGATCACCAAATGCATCTATCTCATGCATTCTTTAAATAGTTCACACCATGGATTATTAGTGCCCTCCTTATTACCAGTAAAAGTGCTCTCCTTATTACCAGTGAAAGCACTCTCCTTATTTCCAGTAGAGCCATTAGTGGCACTGAAGTTGGAGAACCAAATTCAAAGAGCACCAAGCCCACTAGGAAAATCCATCCTTACAATTCTGTTTCTCTAGAGCCACTCCTGGTACCATAATTTGTACTACTCAGAGTTCTCTAGAGGAACGGAACTGATAGAATGGATTTCATTAAAAGGGAATTCATTGGATTAGTTCATGACCTATAGCAGATTATAGGCCTGAGAATCAAGGAACCTGGTAGCTGCTCAGTCTAAGAGGCTGGATGCCTCAGCAGTCCCAATCCAGCACTGAAGGCCTGGAGGTGTCCAGGAGAGATGCTGCAGTCCATGCTGGTCTTCAGTCCACACTGGAAATCAGCAAACAGCACCAGCAGCAAGGTTGGAGGAGAGGAGAACACTTTTCTTCCTAGAGCTTCTTTTGATAAAGCCTCCCTTCTGAGAGGGGACCCCTACTCTGGGGGAAGGGCTCACCCTGGGGGAAGGATTCCTCCTTTAGTTAATCCTTTCTGGAAGGAACCTCACAGACCCACTTGTGAGGATTGTCTGTGGTATCCTAAACAGATAAATTTGACAAAAATTTATCCATCATTGTAACCCCCACTACCAGCTTGGGGCTACCATCCACAATGAGCTTTTGATCAGAGAAACCTACAAGGTTTCCCAAAACAATGACAGACTTCTGTCAAAGTACTTGATGACCCACCAAAGGCCAGTGGTAAGACCCTATTGCTGAAGACTCCATACGCAGCTGACACGTAAAATGGAATGGTATGGCTGGAAGCCAGGAGAGAGTCAGCCCCCAGACAGTCAGCATGTCTAGTGCCAGAAGGTGCTACATGGGTGACTGGGGGAAATGACCAATATCTGTCCAAGCAACTCATTGTCTAACCCAATTAACAACAAATAACCTGATGTGATGCCCAAACAAGTGCAATAGTGGCACACAGCCATGGTGGGGAACCAACTGCTCTTGATTTGGCTAAATGATCCCCTCAGTGGTACGAGACCCATAGCTGGAGGTGAGAAACAAGTCAAAACCATACCCAAACATAAGCCCACTCTCCAATATCAAGTTACCATCAATCATGGCCTACAAGAGGGCCTACACCTATCAAACTCTCTATCAAAAAAGTAAGTGTTATCTCAATTTTCCAAGTACTTACTTACTCTCCGTTGGAGAATCTGCTTCTCTTTTTCAGATAGATGCAGATCCTAAGGAGAGAGCTGCCCCAACATACCTCAAAAGAGGCCCGACTGACACTAAGGACAATTGGTGAAACAAGCAAGGGTGATGTTTTCCTGATGAACTGGATACCAGCACAAAGGGGAAGGAGACCAACACAGAGAAAAATCAACTCCTACCAAATGAGAGCCAGAGTCTCAGAGGCCCCCAACACCTCAGCACTGAAACAGACCAAAAATGAACCCAACATGGCTCAGGGAAACTTTGCGGAAGAGGGGGGTAGAAAGAATGTCAGAGTCACATGTTGGGTCATGATATGCAGAGACATTTATGGTACCAATAACTGTGGGCTAACTCCCCAATGCACAACCCATTTACATCAACAAGGAGGGCCCAATGGGAGGGGGTAGATCATGGATGAGCCTAAACAATGGTACCAAACTGCCTGTATTTGCTGAAAAAAAGCTAATAAATTAAATTAAAAACAATTTATCCATCATTCTCTCTCTTTCTCTCATCTATCTGCCTATCTATCTATAATTATCTATCTATTTTTATATTTTATTTATTTATTTATTTATTTATTTATTTATTTATTTATTTATTTATTTGAGAGACAGAGAGAATGGGCATTCCAGAGCCTCCAGCCACTGAAAACAAACTCTAGATGCATGCACCACCTTGTGTATCTGGCTTACATGGGACCTGGGGAATTTAACTGGGGTCCTTTGGCTTAGCAGGCAAATGTCTTAACCACTAAACCATCGTCTCTAGTCCATCATCTATTTATTTTTAAGACAGTCTTCCAAGTCAGAGTGAACTCACTCTGTAGAAGATAGGCATTTAATCTTATAGTACTTTTGCCTTATCCTCCCAAGCAGCTGGATTATACACCCTTTACACCAGGCTTCACCTATTTCATTCCTATTTAAAGCTGAACATAAAAGAAACCATCCTGACAAGATGTACACACCTGAGCAATGGTGGCACCCAGCCTACAAGGGTAACCAATGGACTTTTGATTGGCTGAGAAATCCATTCAGTGGAAAGGAACCCATAGCTGGAGCTGGAAGCCAAATCAGAATAATATTAAGACCACAATAATGATCTCCAACAAAAAATCTCCCACTAGTTTGTGGCCAAAGGAGAAGCCACATCCATCAAAATATCTCTAAATTAGCAATGCTTACCCCTTTAATGTATGCTGATCTCTGTGTGTGTGTGTTGGAGAATCTGTTTTTTTTTTTCTTTTTTTAATTTTTTAAATTTTTATTAGCATTTTCCATGATTATAAAAAAATCCTGTGTTAATTCCCTCCCCCCCCACACACACTTTCTCCTTTGAAATTCCATTCTCCATCATATTACCTCCCCATAACAATCATTGTACTTACATATATACAATATCAACCTATTAAGTACCCTCCTCCCTTCCTTTCTCTTCCCTTTATGTCTCCTTTGTAACTTACTGGCCTCTGCTACTGAGTATTTTCATTCTCACGCATAAGCCCAGTCTTTTTTTTTTTTTTCTTTTTTGAAGGCAATGAGAACCCCAGGGCAACAGAAATCTATCAATAAGGAAGAAAAGAAAGAAAGAAAGAAAGCAAGAAGGCAAGCAAGCAAGCAGGCAAGCTATCTCTCTGGCAGGAGATGAACCAATCCTCCCACAACTGCTAGGGGCCTAAGTTAAACCACAGTGGAAATGGAGAGATGAGCAAGAGTGCTGCTTCCATGACTCAGGAAATTTTCAAAAAAGGGGGCAGAATGATTGTAAGAGCCACAGGATGGGACAAAATATCCAGAAGCATTGCTGCCCCACCCCCAACCATGATGGACTGTTGCTCTCAAAACTCAACCCACAGCCCCATGGTCAATACCAGCAACCCCACTGAATAGGGCCTGTAGCAGACAGCTTTGGTTTCGCTGAAATAAACTTCCAGACCAGGCACAGTTAGGGGGCAATGGATTTATTGAAGCTTACAGATCCAGGGGAAGTTCCATAATGGCAGAAGAAACTGGCCTGCTTGCACAGGACCAAGCAGAGACAGAGAAGTACAAGCCTAAAGGTCAAAAGCCACAGCACACTTCAGGAACTCTAACTAGGCACACTTTGCATATCTTTAGATTGAAATTGGAAACCCATCACCACAATTTAGGATCCACCCAGTGACATTGCCTCCAGCCAGGTAGCCAGCAGATGAAAACTACAAACAAACGACTGAATATATTGGGGGCCACCCATTCTATTTAAACCACCGCAGGGCTCAATACCATGGAATGGGTGCAAGGAGAAGGGAAATGATGGTCTTAACCTGTGATTGATATGTCTAAAATTTCTACTTAATGAAGAAAGAAAGGGGGTTGGAAGCTGAATAAAACTGTATTGAATAAATAGACTACATTTTCTCTCTGTATCCATTAATCTGATGTATTATGAATAGTGCCACAATAAATATGAATGTGGAAGCACATCTGAGGTATGCTGACTTAGATTTCTTTGACTATTGTAGGACCCCCAAAATGGGGACCCCACACTCTGTCCGGATATGGCGACACCCCAAATCACTCAAGAGAAGTGGTCTTGATGCAAACTGCAAGAGGATTTTTATTCCAAGCACGCTGGGGCCCACAGTCATACACCACACAGGGGTAGAGGACTGCAGAGCCCCAAATGCAGGAACGGAACAGTTTTTATAGGATTTCTCACAAAGCCTGTGCATTAGACCAATCATTTCTTAACATCAGGAGCCCGCGTGGTGCAAGCCAGTCAGTTTGTGCCACTCCATAGTTTCTAAGCCAATTAGTTCAAATTACTCAAGCCCCCCCGTGGACCAATCAGTTTCCTATGACCTAGGTGGTCAGGATTTGCGTGGGTCCTTGGGTGGGGGTAGCAAAGTGTGATCTAAGGCAGGCTGCTATGGCTTACGGTGTGGGCTACTAAGGCTTATGGTGCAGGCTATTTACAGAAACCAAATAAGCAGTTTACTCCATTACTTATTTCCCATCCTTGAGGGCTATCTCATGCCCTTTTTTACCTAGTTTTATATTAGGAGTGGGCTCTGATATATAATGAGAAGAGGGATTCTTTACTTATTTCCAACAGACAGTAAAGCCTGGAATTTGAGGTATGCAGGGGCCCGCTTAAGGTCCTTTTGGAGCGTGATAGTATTTCTGGGCTTCTGGATTCTTGGGCCTTTCAGCATATACCCATGGGTGGTTAGATAGAACATACAGTTAGTTATATTTTTAGTTTTCAAGGAATCTTCATACTTATTTTCATACTGGCTACAACAGTTTACATTCCTACCATCAGTTAATAGGGGTTCCTCTTTCCCATCCTCCTTGGCACTATTCATTGTTGTTTGTTTCATTGGATACCTCATCTCAACTGGAGTGAGAGGGAATAGTAGTGTAGATATAATTAAAATATTTCATTAGTTTATTTATCTGAAAGAAATTAAGATTGAGAGGGAGAGATTCTTGCCATTGAAAATCTACTCCAAACATGTGTACCACATTGGGCATCTGGCTTTACATAGGTACTTGGGAATTGAACCTATGTCACCTGGCTTTGCAAACAAGTGTCTTTAACTACTTAGCCATCTCTCCAGCACAGTAGTGCAGATTTGATTTGGATTTCCATGATGGCTGAAGATGGTGAGCATGTTGTTAGTGACATTTTCTTTTCTTTTGAGACTGTATTGTCATTTTTTTTCTATTTTTTGAAGGGTTGGAGGCTTTTTATTTCTTTTATTTGTTTATTGTTAACTATATAGAGACTCTAGAAGTTAACTCCCCATCATACTTACAACAGATAGAGATTTTAACCCATTTTTAGGCCTTTATGATTTTCTTTTTAATACTCTCCTTTTGCCTTGCTCTACATTTCCATCTCACTGTCTACCTTGCCCATCTGCACTTGCTGCTGTGTGCCTTCTTCCTCATGGCCCTTAATCATTCATAACAACAACCTTAACTTCTCATGCTCATGCCAACATCCCCATCAAATATGAGTATGATGCTTGTTCTTTCTCTTCAGAATGTGCTTTCCTACTTGATTTATAATATTTTCTTGGTATGGGAACATGATGTAGCTTGTGGAATCAACTGGCAAGCACAGGTCTCAACTCATGGGGTAGGAATGTGTGGAATGGGTGTATGGGCCTGTTGTTTGTCCTTGGGATTTTAGTACACTTCAGGCTCTGGCCTATGAACTTCATGTGAGTGTTTTTCAGCTTTTGTTTCTTCTTTCTCTTATGGAGCAAGGTGGATACAGTGAGCTGTAGCTGAGCACAGCACTGTTGCTTCTTCTCAAGGCTTTGATGAATTCTGCATCATACTAGTTGCCACTTTCATCTGAAAAGAGAAGCTTCTCTAACCAGAAGTAAGAGCAACATTAATATGTAGGAATAAACACAAGTGTTTAGAAGACTGGTGAACATAATATGTTCATTTAGCCAGACAACAGTAGTAGTTTCTCCACTAGGGCTTAGGACCTCCCGAGCCATAGGCTTTTGAATAGGTTTTCAGCACCAGGCAGGAACTCTCTTATGTGAAGCAAGCTTCAAGTCCAGTCAGAGAGCAAGAAACATTTTTCTTAATATTGGTACTTCTTAAGACATTTCTGATACGTCCTCAACATGAAAGCTCAATGTGAAGAATTCCCCAGACTTGTTGAATTATTAGATGCTTTTGAATGTATGAAATCAACTGGGTGAATTCATACAAAATGCAAGTAGTTGTTAAAGTCTGTCACCCAGCACAGCCACTTTGGTATGAACATCTCCAGGAAACACATAAGGAATACAGATTCTTGGATTCGACCTCAGCCTCCTGAATTAGACACCCAAGTGGTAATCTGCCATGCCCATCTGGTGATTCAGCAGTCTGAGGAAGTGTAAGGTAATCTCAGCACATCCTTCCCTTCAGCTCATTTTCTTTTAGTCTCCCAGTCTGACTCCAACATCCCCATAATGTATGATGCCTATACTTGTTCTTTCTTTTCAACATGTGTTCCCAAATACACATTTGTTGAAAGGGACACTTTTAATGACTAAGAGGATTAACATTGGGAACTGGGCCCCCAGGGGTGAAAACACCCTTTCTCCCTGTGGAGAAATGCTTAGTAATTGAAGAGGCATGAACAAGGTTTAACAGCTCTAAAAGACTTCTCTAAGAACATTGACCCTGAAATCAAAGGTGTTTAATTGGTAGGAAAAATATAGATATTTCACTCTCTTCCAAGCTGTCAGTCTTACAATTTATAGCCTTAAGAGATTTATTTTCAAATGAACAATGAAGAAGTAAATGTGCTAAATGTTAACAGCTGGTCTGAAGCAATTTGTCAGAGTTGCCATATAGGGATGAGGTGAAAATTTCTTAAATGCCCATTTAAGCCAGTTAAGTTTGCATGCGTTGGTCCTAAATGCACAGTGCTTGACAACTTGAATGCGTTATTAAAAAGATTAAATTCTCAGCAAATATGATGGTATATCAAAGCTTCATAATTCTTAATAAATATACTCATTTAACTATTACATGTAACAATACTGTTTGTAGGTATTCATTTATACATGTAAAGAAGCATTAAAATGTTTGGGCTAAATGACTGGAAAATCTTAAAAACAGATGGGTAGGGCTGGAGAGATGGCTTAGCGGTTAAGCACTTGCCTATGAAGCCTAAGGACCCCGGTTCGAGGCTCGGTTCCCCAGGTCCCACGTTAGCCAGATGCACAAGGGGGCGCACACGTCTGGAGTTCGTTTACAGAGGCTGGAAGCCCTGGCGTGCCCATTCTCTCTCTCCCTCTATCTGTCTTTCTCTCTATGTCTGTCACTCTCAAATAACTAAATAAAAAATGAACAAAAAATATTTTTAAAAAAACCAGATGGGTAATTGGTCAACATACAAGTTTTTATATTAAGAATATAGATCCCATTGAAATAGCATAGTGGACTTTTTTTTTTTTTTTTTTTTTTTGGTTTTTCAAGGTAGGGTCTCACTCTGGCCCAGGCTGACCTGGAATTCACTATGGAGTCTTAGGATGGCCTCAAACTCACGGCAATCCTCCTACCTCTGCCTTCCGAATGCTGGGATTAAAGGCGTGCGCCACCACGCCTGGCAACATAGTGGACTTTTTTAAGTAAGGAAGACTGTGCAGGTCAACACAGTGCCCACAGTTAAAGATTTAAGCCTAGGTTAAATAAACCAAGCCCTATCCTTCATGATTAGATTATACAGTAAGCCATCTCCTCCGATTCACTGTTTCATCTAAAGAGAATATGCAATACATCCTAATGTGGGGAAATGTTGCCGTTTGATATAGAATTCTTTTTTTTTTTTTCAAGTTTTGCTTGTTTTTTTTTTTAAGGTAGAGTCTCACTCTAGTCCAGAGTGACCTGGAACTCTCTCTGTACTCCCAGGCAGGTCTCAAGCTCACAGTGATCTGCCTACCTCTGCCTTCTAGTTACTAAGGCATGTGCCACCAAGCCCAGATGTACTTAGTATTTTGATAGTTCAAATAGACTTTTTTAAATTTTTTTTTTTTTCAAAGTAGGGTCTTTCTCTAGACCAGGTTTACCTGGCATTCACTATGTAGTGTCAGGCTGTCCTTGAACTCACAATGATCCTCCTACAGCTATCTGCCTCTCAGTTGCTGGGATTAAAGGTGTCCATCACCATGACTGGATAGTTTAATAGGCATTTTACCAAGTAAATCCCACATTATTCAACCATACTATACCAGCAGTGGGTCCTCTGGAGATGAGTAGTGTGTAAAGTAAAGGACTAGTAAATGATCTACATGAAAAATCTAGTAAGTGTCTTTTAAATAACGAATCACTGTTGCTTTAGTATAGAAAGATATATAGTGTGAGCTAAGCTCTCAGTAAACATTTTTATAAGGGATTTTTTACAAGTAAATAGTCTCAACAAAGACTAGCTACTAAGTTCTACTTTTCAGTTTCAGGTGGACACATATGAAATACTAAATTGTTTTCACTAATTGTTTGTTCATGCTCTAAATAACTGGGTTTCACCCACGGTCAGAAGACAAACGTGACGAAGTATTTTCAACTCTCAAAAATGCCCATCAAATTTCAGTGATGCAAAGGGCACCACATGATACAGCAGATTCTACTAATAACACAGTGAAAACCTGAAGATTCAAGAACATTCACTGCTTTTCCTGAGGTTGGGGACATTCACTGATTTCAGTTGTGTGACTGATGTGGTTTCTTTATGTCATATTCTTTTGATAGTCATGCTGGTCAAAATCATAAAATGGGAGAACTTCATTTTGAGTTTTTTTTTTTTTTTCTAGATAAGTATAAGTGCTGTTGAGTGAGTTAGTGAGTTTTCAATAATTATAAATAATTAAGAAGTAAACACTTTCATATGGATAATACAGTATAGAAGATGCTGCTGGTGTTAGAAAGAAACAAAATTGGAGTTCAATCTTGTGTTAACCTCCTTCCTTCACTTTTAAATCTTTTTTTTTTTTTTTTTTTTTTTTTTTTTTGGTTTTTCGAGGTAGGGACTCACTCTGGTCCAGGCTGACCTGGAATGAACTCTGTAGTCTCAGGGTGGCCTTGAACTCATGGCGATCCTCCTACCTCTGCCTCCCGAGTGCTGGGATTAAAGACATGCGCCACCACGCCCAGCACTTTTAAGTCTTTTTTAGCAGTTTCTTTCCATGAGAAATTGGGTGAGCTCTTCTTGAGGATATAAAGAACACTTTATTAAAACAACAACAACAAATAAAAAAAAAAACAAAATAAACCAAAGAAAACTCCAAAAACAAAACGACAAAAAGTCTCCTGCACATAGTAAACAGGCAGTAAAAAAGTTTTGTAATAGTAATTGTTACTAAACTTACAGATTAAATGGTATAATGTATTTCAGTTATATAATATAGATGTAAAGTTAGGGGCTTTTTAGTCTAATTTTTAAACATATATGATGAAATAAGTGATTATTCAACACAATGGGGAAAGACACATTTGTCAGAGAAAAGATGGTTTAATTGTAAAAATTAAAAAAGGAGGGTGCTGTAGAGATAGCTTAGTGGATAAGGGGCTTGCCTGCAAAGTCTAATGATTGAAGTTTGATTCCTTAGTACCCACATAAGACCAGATGCGCACAGTAGAGCATGCATCTGGATTTTGTTTGCAGTGAGTACAGGACCTGGCATGCCCATTCTCTCTGTCTCTTTTCTCTCAATCTCTCTCTCTCCTTGCAAATAAATAAAAATATTTTAAAAGCTGAGAAAAAGAAGAAAAACTACTATAATGGTCACCTTGGAAAAAACTGTTTTCTTGATAAAGAAAACCTGATAATAGCTTTCTCTATGATCTCTTACCTTCCCTCAGAACTCTCACCCTCCCTGTGTTTTTCACATTTTCTAATGTACTAAAGACACACGTGATTCTACTTTCAGAATAGATAGCAATGTGAAAATCCAAGTTCATACAATTTGAAACCTCCTATATGCGTTTATGTATGGCTTACTAGATTGTTTCAATTTAGCTTATACAAAGTAGAACACTAGAACTCCCTCCCAGGTTAAATATTTGAATGAATGTCTTAGGCAACACCCAAAGGACCAGCATGCAAGTTGGAAACCATTCTTCACTTCTCCCTTCACTTAAATAATTACACCCAGATCCGAAGAAGCCTCTGGTTCCCTCCTTCTCTGTCCTCCAGGCTGCATCTATGGTGTTCTGAGCAGTTTTTTTCTCTTCTCATCTCTGTGCCTGCATCCCAAAGGCTCTTTCCTAATTGTGTTGCCGTCCTTGGAAAGGTGCTTTTCACTCTTTCTAGCCCTTAAAAAATTCACAGTTCACCAGAGATTTTTTACTTGCTCAGTGACTTTTACTTAAAACTATGACAGTTTTGAAGCTTATTTTACATAGTAACATTTTTCTCTCCTTTCACTGAAATCATTTGTTCGTCTTCCATTTCACGGAGTTTGTCTTAACCTAGGTAACAGGTAGGGTAGGAATAGTAGATGATAGTGGATTGCTTTACTAATGCTTTTTTATGGAAAAATCTGTACAAGAGTGAAAGCATAGTTTATATATATTGAGAAGTTAGCTTTGTCCACATTTTGGTGTTATAAAAAGAACTTCAGCTAAGACAAACATAGGTTGAGTAGGTGGAGAAATAACCCAGTTAATAAAAAGCTTGCCTTGCAACCATGAGAACTTGAGTTCAGTCCCCAGTACCCATGTAACTCTGGGCTGTGATGAAGCTCTTACCCATAGCCCAGCACTGGGAAGGTGGAGACAGGGTGATTCTTGATTCTTGCTGGTTAGCTAGCCTAGCTTAATGAATGTGTTCTAAGCCAATGAAAGACACTGTCTGAAAAGAGTGGAAATCATCCCTGAGGCTAACACCTGGTGTCCTTTCCCTTCTATATGCTACATACATCCATACACATGCATACATTCGCACAGACATAGATACATACATACCACACACCTATACAAAAATAAAAATAACCTCTGGAGTTGCCATATCTATGAAGACTAAGGACTTTCAGAATGGCAGTTTGGGTATACACTGTACACAGCAAAGCCAGAGATTCCCTTCAGTAATAATGTCCCATGATGGATTTTGTAAATAAGTGGGAACTATGCACTATAGTGTCCAGACTAAACAACAGCTCAAAGGCCACTGTGGCCAAACTTGTGATAGTGAAGGGAGAGCGTAGTGCTTGCATCTGGCTCTCTTCCTAGGTATGTGGTAGGCTTTTACTTTCATTCCTTTGGTTTGTCCTTACACCTGGCGTTCAGTACGTGGTTCCTAGAGGTTCCTATGCAAGTCATGATCTACTGTTCACCAGATGTGATTGTGTTGCTTGAGTGGAAATGAAATCTCTGGGGTTTGTTGTAAACCCAGCATAATATGACTATTGTAAGATATGGCCTAAATAACATTTGAAGGTCACGTCCTCTCATGTCACTGGATAACTCATGAGTCCATGGGAGTGATAGCATATTTCCATAATTAGGTTTTGGATTTTCTGAGATGTTTTAGAACTTAGGGGGCCAATGTGGGGGAAGTCACTATAGTATTTCAAGTTTGAATTGTTACATGAGACGTCTTGACACTACAGTGTGATATATTGTCTTGGGTTTATTCACTAAGAATCCCATTTGATAAATAGATTTTGTGTTTTGAAATCCCTATAGCCCAGAATGGGAACCTTTTCAATCAACTGCCGTATGTACTCCTGACTTCTAAGAAAAAAAAATGTGAGGTTAAATTTCCATGTTTTGTTGCCCTATAGGATTACTGGCATTGATTTTGCAAGTATATGTGATATTTGTATTGATAAAAATTACTAATTTTTAAATATTTACTGTGTGCCAACAATATGTTAAGCAGTTTATATGGTTATGATACATATTCGTTTTAATATATTATAAAGTAATTACTCATCCTGCCATTTTAGGAACTTAGAAATTACTAAGGTTACACACTAGCTTGAAGTCACACAGCTTGGTAGGTAATAGAGTCCAAATGGAAGCCCAGGCCTATTTGGTGCCAGTGCCACAGCTCTGCATAGTCCTCATTAATCACCTCTCACCTGGATTATTGGAACAATTGTAAAGCTTCTGTGCCTGGCTTTCTTTCTCTTTACCACTCCTGTTCTATGTAGACTTGTGAATAAGCAATAAGCCTCTGAACTTGGAAGTTATTTCATTAACACCATATCGGCTCCCATTTATTTCTATGCAATCAAAATGTCTCATTGTACTACATGAAGTTTGCATAGACAAGGGTCCAGACGCCGTCTCACCATGATCTCCTAGTTTTCTACTTGATGTTTTTTTTTGTACTAGACTACTTGTATTCTATTGGTGTCACAGGCTTTCAGCTTAATTTATGCAAACTCATCTATCTACACAGTGCAGGGGAAGACTCATGTATGATTTGATCAAAATCCAGCATCATCAAAGAAGATAATGGAAGTGTTAGTATTTCATGGAGATCTCTGGCAAATGCTAATATGAGACTGAACAATTTTTCCATTGTCTATCAAAATATATTTTGATAAATTCGATATGTACCTAAAACAATTTTAATTTCAAAATAAATTACTATACCCATTTGAGAGAGAAATAGTGCGTGTGTGTGTGTATGTGTATGCATGAGCATTTGCACACACCAAGGCCTCTTGCCACTACAAATGAACTCTAGACACATGTGCCACTTTGCACATCTGGCTTTATGCGGGTGCTGGGGAATTGAATCCCAGGCCAGCATGCTTTCAAGCAAGTGACTTTGAACTGCTGAGCCATCTCCCCAGCCCTCAAAAGCCATTTTCAAATTTAAAAAATATAAAGCAAACATAAATCCTCCTACACTGATATTTATTTTATTGCATTTTCTATAAAATTACATTAAATAATTAATACTATGTCTACTTAAAGTTTGAGTTAAA
The DNA here is from genome assembly GCF_020740685.1 of Jaculus jaculus. Taxonomy (NCBI): domain Eukaryota; kingdom Metazoa; phylum Chordata; class Mammalia; order Rodentia; family Dipodidae; genus Jaculus; species Jaculus jaculus. The sequence continues at coordinate 25,379,795 of NC_059109.1, read as the reverse complement.
TGAAATGTTATTGATATTCATACTTCATTCATCAGATTTTAGTATACCCTAAGCATTGGATTGGTCTTAATATCAAGACCCACTATATTCTCTCCTCCATGGATAAGTTGTCTAGTATAGTAGGCTATTTCTTCACTGGATGGATGAATAGATTTTAAAAATTAGAAGGATAACATTCATGATAGTTATACAAAGTGAAAACATGTGTTTTGGCTGCTGAAATTGTAAGTAAATGAAATATGATGTATAGTTCTGGATTACAGACAGACAAGGTAATATTTTTCGCTTCTCAGACAGTATGAAGGAAAGAGAATCATTTTCTGGGTGGTCACGACATGGGTAGTGAAGTTACAGATCTACAGTAAACTGAGGTTGAGGAGAAAGAAATGGAAGCTTATAAGCTCAAAGGATTTGGAACATTTTAAAGATCAAAGTGCCAGGAATCAATGAGGGAGAACTACCATGCCTGCTGAGCAGTGGTCAGGGCCAAGTTGTAGCTGGTTAGCATAAACATTAAGGCCAGGTCAGCTTGGCAATAGTTCTTTCCAGAATGGTCACAGGCATTAAAGAATGTGGCCCTTATCTCAGATTCCCATGAAGAACTTCAAGAACAACATAAAGTAAGATCACTAAATAAAAAGCAGAGTGTTCAATTTACTGTAACATTTTGCAATGGACCAATCAGGACCAATGAAAATAATTTAATTCTTACAACTTTCATAATTAGTTCTTTAAAATCTTAAAAATTATTTTTATTTATTTATTTATAAGCAAAGAGAAACAGAAGAGAAAGAGACAGACAGAATGAGCACACCAGGGCCTCCAGCTGCTGCAAAAGAACTCCAGATGCATGTGTTACTTTGTGCATCTGGCATTATGTGGGTACTGGGGAATCAAACCCAGGTTGTCAGACTTTATAGACAAGTATATTAACCACTGACCTATCTATCCAGTCCCCAAATTTTAATGATATAAATTGTATCTACACTAGTTCTACCACACATTTCATGGATAAAGGCTAAGGAATTAATATATATTAGTTTCAGCATATAAACAACTCTTGGGGAGGTGGTACTTTGTGTATTAATTACCTACACAACTTCATAACTTAGCTTCTAATATACCTTAGGAACACAATTTGTAGAAATAAGTAAATGATTACAAATAATGCCAAACTACCTTCATTTGATTATTATTTAGAGAGTATTAAATTTAAAGGAAAGAGACTAATTTGTGGTGAAATGGATTACCATTTGAAATTTTTCTTCATGAGCATAATTATGAGTGATAATTAACTCAAGTCAATTTAGAGAATTGACCTATATAAACATAATCTATTTCAAGATAATTGGCAGGCTCTGCAATAAATTAATACAGATGTAGGTTAGAACTAGTTTTTTTTTATTGTTGTTGCTGTTCTTTCCTAACAGCTTTTTTGAACTTTCACATAGTTTTAATAGTATAATGGGAAAGGGAGATGAAAAATCAGATGTTGAAAACAAGAAAAAAAAAAAAAAAAAACTTAGGGCAGAAAAACAGCATAAGCAGTACTCCATGCCCAATGCAGAGGAGGTCTGGTTATTTGTGGTGTATAAATGCTCGTGCATGGACAGCGAGGCCAGTGACAATACAGACCTTTTAGTTGTTGCTGGTGATGCTTTTCTCAAGAGACATGATTGGGCTTATATCTAGTGTAAAACTTATTGTGCAATTTTTGTAGGCAAAGGGACGTTTTCAATGACAATATATGTGAGACAGCTCATCTTGCCTGCAGTGTCAGAGATTCTTCACTGAAGTCTTTTGGTTTTCCTTTTCACCATTTTTAATTATAAATTATTTTATTTATCATTATTTTATAATTTGTGTGTCTCTGTAGGTGTGCATGTGCGTGCGTGTGTGTGCATGTATGTGCATGTGTGTGTGCGTGTGTGTGAAGCTCTGGCTGTAAAAACAATATGATATTTGTAAACGGGGATGAAGCGATACCAAGAAAGAAGAATAAAAGGAAAGAAAACACCATTTTGCTTAGAGTAACCAGTATAAATATCAGTCCTGGGCTGGAGAAATGGCTTAGCGGTTAAGCGCTTGCCTGTGAAGCCTAAGGACCCCGGTTCGAGGCTTGGTTCCCCAGGTCCCACGTTAGCCAGATGCACAAGGGGGCGCACGCATCTGGAGTTCATTTGCAAAGGCTGGAATCCCTGGCGCGCCCATTCTCTCTCTCCCTCTATCTGTCTTTCTCTCTGTGTCTGTCGCTCTCAAATAAATAAATAAAAAAAATTAAAAAAAAATAAATATCAGTCCTCTTTAAAATATGCAAATATACTGTTTTTTTAATTTTTTTTAAATATATTAGGGACTATTGACAGAAAAAAAATGAAAACAGAGTAAAATAAGTGGTTTTATCATGACACAGTGACGTTTTTGACACTAATCTCTTATGTAATGTTGCAAAGTCCATCTGTGGTATGTAATGTAATGAATGTAAATGCCTCTCATAACCTCAGGCATTTTGATTAAGCTTTTTACTTTGTCCTCAATGGGTAGAGGCTTTGGGAGGTGGAGCCTTGTTACAGGAGGTATATCCCTGAGGGCAGAACTAGAGTCCAGCCCTAAGCCTTATTCAGAACCAACTTGATCTTCAGCTGTTTGTTTTCCCTCTGCTGATGGATATGTGATGAAATAAACCAACTTCCTCTTCCATGATGAGATTTCCTTTTGCAACTGTAATCTTGAAATAAAGCAATTTCTCCCATAAGCTGGTCTTGGTGTTTGTCCCAACAATGAGAAGGTAACTGCAATACCATGTTTTTGTGATGAAGGCCTTATTAATACAAACCCTGGGTCCTCGCCAATAGTTGCTCTTGGAAGTTTGTTACCCCAAGCCAGGATCACTGAGATCTGCAATCACAAAGTGTCTTGTAAAGTCAATCACTTGCAAATCCCAAGAAGCTTCAAAGATACTGCAGAGTGTGTTATGCTCTGTTGCAATCAATTAGTAAACCAATGCTCAGTTTTCTAAGTTATGCAAAAACTCATATAGTCTTGAAATATAGGTAAACAAAGAAATAGGATGGCTATACAGAAGGAAACACATGGGGTAGGACTGCTAATTTTACATCAAATACTTTTTGTCTGCCTGATTCTTTTTTTTTTTTTTGAATTTTAAAATTATTATATTTATTTAAGGAAGTACAAAATCAAGAGAAGGAAAATACATACACCCATGAGGTCTAAGAGAGAGAAAGAAATGTAAAATGAGAGATAGAAAGGAAGGAAAAGAAAGTACAAAGAGGTCCTACTATGTGGAGGCCAGGGAGTAAAGAGCCCAGGTAGCAGTAAGGAGGGTTCTCCCAGCTGGACCTAGATGAGGAAATCAGAACCTCAAAGTTCAGGAGTCAGCCAAGAGAGCTTACCCTTCCTGACAAACATATTTATAACCTTATGGTGGTGGGCCCTTCCAAATTAGGTGAGCCAAAGAGACAGAGATATGGTTGTCCTGGGCTAGAGGCTGGCTCAGGAAGAGGCCAGCCATGATGTGAAGATCTGGGGACTAAACTTTACCAACCATAATGTCAGGATTAGATTTAAATTCTGGGAAAGGGGACCTCCCTCCCAGGAGGGGTTGAAGTTGTTTGTGGAAAAACAGGTCCAGGGAAGAGATAAGAAGTCAGATCAAGGCTGGAGAGATGGCTTAGTGATTAAGATACTTGCCTCTGAAGACTAAGCACCCAGGTTAATTCCCCCCCCCAACCCCGCACCCACATAAGCCAGATGCACAAGGTGGCACATGCCATGTAAACTAACATGTAGTTAGTTTACAGTGGCTAGAGGTCCTGGCACACCTATTTCCCCCCTCTTGTAAATTAAATGAAGTACTGAAAAAAAGTCAGATCATCCTTTGATGTCTAGCAAAGTGGAGACTACAAGTGTAAGGAACCGAGGATTGCTGAAGAAAGACCCCAGACTCAACTAGAATGTAAAAGCAAAGAGCTTTTATTTGGCAGCATCAGCCAGAATGTGGGGGTCAACCATTCATATAAAATGGTGACCCTGAGAGGAACAAGCAGGCTCTTTTTAAGCACAGCTAGGGGAATTTTAGGAGGGTTAGGTCATCTTCTAATGCAATTGACTAAGCAAGCAGCAGTTACATTTGTATACCTTTGGTAGACTGTGGCCCAGATTTTACTACCAACCTTGGACATGTTTAGACATGGTTTAGAGACTTCGCTGGGACTGACTCAGCCCTGGAGCCCACTATCTTGGGCAAGTCCTTTATTTGGCCATAGTTCAGAGATGTTGCAGGAACTGACTCAGGCCCCTGGGAGACTATCTTCCCCAATCACATGTCAGGGTTGCCCTTTGTGTTTTTTTTTTTTCCCAGAAATCTTTCCTGCTTTTCCAGGAAACTGAAACTTAGGTCTAGCTGTAACTGGAGCAAATTTGATTCTCTCCTTCCCCCCTTGAGATAGGTTCCATCTTAAATCCTTGAGAGGGGCCTAGAGGTTGATATTGGGACTTTAATACTATAAGCTGAACAGTAGATGCATGTTCTTTGAAAAACCTTATGAGAGTGTTAAGGATATAGGTCTATATCCACAGATGAGGGCGAGTAGCAACAGCATCAGGGGCCCTGACGCTGCTGGAAGGAGGGTAGTGAGCCAAGTTCCAATAGGGGCTGAGTGGGACATGGAATTAACAATTGTCCCTGTCGCTGTGTTAGTTACCACCCACGTGAGGTTATATGGCTCATGAGAGTTAGGTCCAGTGAGGACCAAACCCATAGCAGAGATCAAGATCAGGATTTGTAAAGTCTTAGATTTAGTGGGTCCAGTGAGTGGGGCTGAATCTTCCATCCTTCTGGAGTTGAGTCATCAGGAGGCCTCCCCCATCGGAGTTGCAACTGTTGAGTGGTCTCTCGTCCGGTAGGTTTGACGTGGGAGTGATGTATCCAGGTTCTGACTTCGTCAAACTTCACGGCTGTGGGCATGGTCAAGATTACCATGTGAGGGCCTTTCCAGTGTGGCTTGAGAGTCTTATGATTGTGTCTCTTAGTCCAGACTTCATCACCTGGTTCAAAGCAATTGGGGTTAGGAGGCGGAGCTGACTCATAAATTTAGTGTACATCCAGCCAAATATGTTTTTGGACTTTATGGAGAGTTTATAGGGATCCAGGAACTTCTGATGGTCAAATTCTGCAAGGATCTCAGGTTGAAGTTTAGACAGAAGGGGAGGGGGTCTCCCATATAGTATCTCAAAGGGAGTTAGTCCTAAGGTATAGGGGGTGTTTCTCGCCTTATACAGGGCACAAGGAAGGAGGGCTAAACAGTCACTGCCAGTTTTTAAGGCTAATTTAGTTAAGGTCTCCTCTAAGGTCCAATTCATTCTTTCTACCTGGCCTGAAATGTGGGGACTACAGGCACAATGAAGTTTCCAATCTGTCCCTACAATCTTAACAAGTAACTGTGTTACATGACATATGAAGGCATGTCCATTATCAGATCCTAACAATGAGGGCAGTCCATACCTAGGGATAATTTCTTTTAGCATCTCCTTAGCCACTATGGTGGTGGTCTTTTTCTTGGTGGGGAACACATCCACCCAGCCTGAAAAGGTGTCTACAAGAACTAAAAGGTTCTTGTATCCATATAAACCCGGTTTGACTTTGGTGTAATCTATTTTCCAGTGTGCGCCTGGTCTCTGTCCCCGCAGCCGGTTTCCTGGGGCCTTTTGTCCTACCATCAAGGGAATTACTGCCTTACAGGTAGGGCAGTGGGAAATGATCTCATTCACTAAGGGCCCTAGGTGAAAAATTTTGTAGTTATCATTTCTCAACAGCTCCTTAAGTTTTCTAAGACCCAGATGGGTGTTTTGATGAATCTCATGAATGAGCTGTTTACTAATTCTGAAGGGAGAATTATATGGCCCTCAGGTGTATGGAGCCATCCTTCATTTTGAAAAAGTCCTTGACATTTAGTTAGGTCCTCCTTATCTTTTGAACTGTAATGGGAGGTCAGAGGGATCCCTGGTGGAACCATAGCCATCAAGGCCATGGGTGTGTAGCCTCTTTTGCAGCCTTATCAGCCAGTCTGTTTTCTTTTTCAGTTCTTTTGGGGGGAAGGTAATTTCCCCCCTTTTAATAGCCTGGACAAGGAACTATGGCTATCTTGAGGGGCAGCCATATTGCCTCTAATAGGGCTAGGATCTCATCTTTATCTTTGGTGGTTTTTTTCTTCCATTGTGAGTAGCCCCCTTTCCTTATAGATGAGCCCATGGACATGAGCTGTGGCAAAGATGTATCAACTACCCATGAAGATGTTTGCAATTTTGTCTTTGGCCATTTTAAGGGCTTGAGTCAGGGCAATTAGCTTGGCCTGGGTAGTGGGGCTTTGGCCCATACTTCAGAGTTAAAAGTTACTACTGCAGGGCCCACATACCTGACTCTGTCTTGCATGTAACTGTGCCTGTCTGGGAAGTAGTCCACCTCTGCATTTGGCCAGGGAATGTCTGTCAGGTCCAGCCTCACTTTTTGGATTTGGTTCAACACTACTGAACAGTAATGTGTAATGTCCTGGTCTGGGTCCAGCAGTAAAGTGGCTGGACTGAGGGCTGAGGTAGGGTGGTATCAGATGAGGGGTGAGTTCAGAAGCAGAGACTGGTAATGTACCAGATGATTATTAGAGATCCATTGATCTGGGGGATTCTTGAGAATCCCTTTGATGGCATGTGGGGTAATTATGATCAATTCTTGTCTCATAGTAATCTTATCTGTGTCTTTAACCAGCAATGCAGAGGCCACCATGATGCACAGGCAGGCTGGCCATCCTTGTGCTACTGGGTCCAGCTTTTTGGACAGATAAGCTACTGGTCTTTTTCAAGGGCCCTTAGCTATGCCTCTGTTTTCATCCATATATAGGTGGAAAGGCTTATAGATGTCTGGTAGGGCCAGTGCTGTGGCATTAAGGAGTGCCTCTTTGAGCCAATGGAAGGCTCTGTCCATCTCTGGAGTCCAGTCCAAGGCATTTTCCTGCCCCCTTGTGGCCTCATAGAGAGGCTTATTAATTTCTGTGAATTCTGGCACCCAGAATCTACAGAATCCCATTGAGCCCAAGAACTCATGAATTTGTCATCAAGTTTTGGGAGTATGAATACTGAGGATTGTCTCTTTCCTGGCCTGAGACAGCAGGGCCTGGACCCCCTTGAGTATGTACCCTAGGCACATTACCTGCCTTTGGTAGAGCTGTGCCTTTTAGCAGACACTCGATATCCCATCTGGTCCAATTCTCTGAGCAAGGCAGCAGTCACCAAACAACAGGTTTCTTCATCTGGGGCAGCTATAATGAGGTCATCAACATACTGTAGGAGGGTTATTTGGGGGGGTGCCTGCTGGTGGGCAAGTTTTTAAACCCTTGTGGTAGCCTAGTACAGGTCATCTGTCCTTTGAAAGCATGCTGTGGGTCGCTCCATTCAAAGATGAACAAGGGTTGGCTGGCTAGAGCCAGTGGCAGGCTGAAGAATGGTCTGTAAGATCCAACACCGTATAGACATCCCTCTCAGGCGGCAAGCTGCTCAGCAGGGTGTATGGATTGGGCACTGTGGGGTGAGTGTCTTCTATTATTTATTAATTTTCCTTAAGTCCTGCACAGGTTGGTAGTCCTTGGAGTCGGGTTTTCTTACCAGCAGAAGGGGGGTGTTCCAGGCAGACTGGCAAGGAACTAATACCCTTTGTTCCAAGAATCAGTTTATGTGAGGTGTTATCCCCACTTTTGCTTCACAAGACATGGAGTACTGGCTGACTCGGGCTGACATCGGCTTTTAGTTGTATCAAAATCGGGATCCAGTGTTTAGTTAGCCCCGTCTAATTTCTTTCTGTTCATACTCTCATAATTTCCTCCAATAATTTTCCAAATATGGTTCCTTGTTGGCAGTCAGAGGGGGCGGGGCATAGAGTTTGCATTCTTCTTCTAGGGACACAGTCAGAATTTGTATGGGGTCATTTTCATTAAAGACCTGTTCTCCCTCAGGGCTAAAATGGATTTATGGCCCCATCCTGGTAAGGATGTCTTGTTCCAAGAGAAGATATGGGCACCTGGTTCTGATCAGCTTAGCTCTGGAATGTACCATTTCTGCCAGTGGTGAGTCTGAGCAGGACCTCCTGCCCTGAAGGTGCCATCTTTTTTTATGGGACTTTATTTTAAAATTTTCAAGGACTGGGGCTGCAGAGATTGTCTCAGAGGTAAAAGGTGCTTTCATATATATATATATTTGACAACTTCTATACTTATAGACAACAAACCGTGGTATTTCCCTCCACTCTCCCACTTTCCCCTTCATAACTTTGCTATCAGTTATATCCCCTCCCTCTCTCCATTAGTCTCTCTTTTAATTTGATGTCATCATTTTTTTTTTTTTTCTATTACGAAGTTTCTGTGTAGGTATTACTACCGCATGATTCCTTTTTTTCTGTCCGATTTCTCAAAACACCTGAATCCTTCTCTCCAAAATCATGTTTCCCTACCTCTAGTGCCTGCAAACTTTCAGTTACCCTTAAAATTCAGTGTTTGAGGGCTGGAGAGATGGCTTAGCGGTTAAGCACTTGCCTGTGAAGCCTAAGGATTCTGGTTCAAGGCCCAATTCCCCAGGACCCACGTTAGCCAGATGCACAAGGGGGTGCATGCATCTGGAATTCATTTGCACAGGCTGGATGCCCTGGTGTGTCCTCTTCTTTCTCTCTCTAACTGCTGTTTTCTCTCTCTCTGTCTGTCACTCTCAAATAAATACATAAAACTAAACAAAAAAATTTAAAAATTCAGTGTTTGAAACTATTTATTAGTAGTTAATATTAAAAATAAGTGCATAACTTACATCATATTTCAATCATAATGGTGCTTTTCTGTCAAAGAAGATGGCACTAGTGTTGAAATTAAGGAGGATTAGGATAGAGGCATTCATCTTTTTTCATTATGCTTATTTAATTCAATAATATCTTTAAAAACATGTGAATTATTGTGTAAATTACTTTTGTAAGAATGGAACAGCAGTAGCATGATACATACAATTAAAGAAGCAACTCTATTAATCATATGCAATATTTTAGGTACATTATGAACACAACTATAAAGTATCAAAAAAAGAAGAGCACAAAACAACAAATTCAGAAAGTCTGCTTGGGGGGCCTTCAACCAAAATATACTATGCCATTTATATTATAAAATATTAGTGAAGAAATACAAAGAATAGGTCCTACACAATTATCAAGACCTACTTCCTGACAGTAGGGAATAGATCAATGCATTTGATTTAATTAATTAATCAATGACCAAGGAAATATGAAGAGAAAGAAAACAAGTTACTTTCAGGTATTCCACACAATTTTACATGGAAAAGGAGACCATCGGGATAATTCTAAGCAGTTCCAAAGGCTCCCCTATAAGACTGTCCTTTTGTTTTCTCCAGTGATTGACCTGTGACCTCTCCTATCACAGATATCCATAAGCATGAACTAAAGTTAGATTTATTGCTAAAGAGACATAAAATGCATGACTGTCTGGGTTATATATGCTGGCCTTTCTTAATAGGGTTTCCAAATTTATTTCTAGTTGAATCTTGTATGATAATTTGAAAAGTTCATTTAGGCAACAATCCATGTCTTTTGATTAAAAATGCTTATAGTTTACAGCATAATCTCTGCCATCTGGTTGGTACATGGCAGGAGGTTAACATTTAATAATGTTTTCTGTAATTGAATGTAGAGGAGATATGCCATGAGAATGGAACACGATGCCAAAGGTTTTAATGCTTAAGAAAGCCAGGGTGGCAGCTGCAGATTGGGTTCAGGGAAAATGGAAATGGGTGTGGAGAGAGTTAGCCAATTCACACATTTTTGAGGGCCCTTGAAAGGACACTCACAACATACAAATATTTTATATTTGGTTTTAAAACAATAAACCTTGGTAGAGTCATGCTTCAGTGTGTGACATAATCTAATATTTTTTTAAGACATTCTGTCGGTTGGTGTGAGAGTGTAAGCAAGAATACTAAAAGCCCCATTTGTATCCTAGCTTGGATGAAGGTGACATGGTGGAGAAAAACAATAGCAGTTATATTGTTTCATAAGAATCATACGGCTAAGGAAGTGCTCTAAGATGGAGTTATATGCTCGACATTTTGAAGGTAAGCTGGGTAGTAAGTATTGTGGGAAATTTTGGTTTAAATACCAAGGACAGGTAGGAATAGGAATGGCATTGAAGTAACAAGTTATTAGAACTCATTGGCTGACAACATATTTCTGGTCTATTAATTACATTTCTCGTTGCTGGAACAAATTACTGCAAAAAAAAAAAAATCAGTTTACCGGAAGAATAGTTTATTTCAACTTATAATTCCAGGTTATAATTCATCATGGAGGAAAAGGCAGAGAGGCAGGAGCTTGAGGCAGCTGGTCACATTCAGTCCTCAGTGAAGAAGCAGGGAGGTTGGGTGCTGTGGTGGTTTGACTCAGGTGTCCCCCATAAATTTAGGTGTTCTGAATGTCAGGTTCCTGGCTGATGGAGATTTGGGAATTAACGCCTCCTGGAGGCAGTGAGTGTATTTTGGGGGGTGGTGTTATGGGTATTATAGCTAGTTTCCTCTTCAGTGTTTGGCACATCCTCCTTTTGCTGTTGTCCACGTTATGTAGGCCAGGGAGTGATGCCCACCCTCTGATCATGCCATCATCTCCCCCTGCCATGATGGAGCTTCCCCTCGAGTCTGTAAGCCAAAATACCAGCCCCCATTTTTTTCCAAAAGGCTGCAACGTGAACCTGAGCGCAATAGGTGCTGAATTCTCAGCCAGCCCTCTCCTTTAAATATAGTTCAGAACCTCATCCCATGGAATATTGTTGCCCACCATTAAGGTACACTTTCTCTGCTTAATTAACCTAATCGAAATAATCCCTCACAGACATCATCTATAAACTCCCCCGCAGGTGATTGTAGGTTCAATTCAAAAGGCAATATAGAGCATCATGCATGGTCTCAATGTTGTTGTGGACTTAGATGTACAGTTTCGCTGAGCCTGCTGTGTCAGGATTCCTAAGGCTTGAAGAGAGAAATACGACTGGGTCTTCATTTTTCCATGTCTATACAACTAAGGACACACATATTCTTCCTCCCTGTTAGCTGGAACTGCACATCGCTTCATAGCTTCACTTGGCTTCTGGACATGAGAGCTTCTTCAGCAACACAATAGCTTCTCCAAAGCTAGCAAGGAGCAGCCAGGTCAAGTTTGCTGGCAACAAAGTTGTTGATGTCATGGTTATTTTTGCCATAGGTTACTGGTTAGAAGCAAGTCAAATGTTACTGATATTTCTTAAGCTCTTGTCTTGGACACTCCCCCCTGTCCACACACACACAGAAAGGTAAGTACAAACATGACAGAAGAGTGGGTTAAGCACGATTTCATTTTAGAAAAGAAAGTAAACAGAAAGCTTTAAGTTGGGAAGGGTCCTAAGTGAATAAGTACATTGTGACTTGAAATGAATTTCTAATAGCCTCAAGGCTATAAATGACACACTAAGTCCTGATTGCTTTGGTTGGGTATTTGGAAAGTGTGTGTGTGTGTGTGTGTGTGTGTGTGTGTGTGTGTGTGTGTATGTGTGTATGTGTGTGTGTGTGTAGTAGTAGTAGTAGTAGTAGAGGGGACTCCTGATAAACTGATGAATTAGACAAAGGACTATAGATTCCTGTAAATGGAAAAAAAAAAATAATCCATCAAAAGGTTCTAAGAAGCACAAAGAGGTAAAAGAGTGGCCTCCTCATCACTATCTTGTTGAGTCAAGTTGATGTTTGGACTTGAGTTGCCTTGTAGTTTCACCAAGACAGGTTGACACCTATTTTCTTTTGATTCTATGTTCCTCAGTACTTACAAAAAAGGTACCTTGCTTATAGTATCTATCAATATGCCCCAGCTACACCCCAGGTATGGGAAAGAAAGATAAGAGTATTAAAATTTGGAGGTCATGAAATAATCAGAGATAGGTTTCTTAAACATAGTCTGAAAGCAGATCCCAAAAGACTAAAGAAGTTCCCATACACCAAGATGTGAAATGTTATTCTATAAATATTTTTAAATCTAGAAGTATGGGAATCAGTCATAGAAGTGACTGAAATGGAGTGGAAAAATGAGACTTAGAGGTTAAAAGCAAAGAAATGGCAGATCAAGATGCAAGATTTACCCATGATGGCTTAAAACATGGGGCAAAGCGATCAGCCGGGATCAGACCATTCCAGGAGCACAGACATCAGATGTGCGTGAAGGATTGACAGATGATGGGTAGATGGCAGAAATGAAAAAAGACACAGGTTTGGAAAAGCCAAAATATTTGTGCATCAAAGCAGACCTGCCTGTTTGCATGAGCTCTGAGTGGAAGAGAGAGAGAGAGTGCAGCCATGAAGTCAGAAGCGCCCAAGTGACTTCTATGACCTACACAGCCTGGGAAAATTTCCCTTAAAAAAAAAATTGAAAGCAAAGCAATCCTTGGAACAGAAATAGGTGTTAATAAAGTCCAAACAGAAGAAATAATATTGCATAGCTTGCTAAGGAGTTGTTTAGATGAGATAAGTGATCCTCGGCAGAGCCAAATAAGCAAGGTTTGGTTTGGAGGATAGCTCTGCGCAAGGGAACACAGAGACAGTGTTGAAGAAAACACATTATTTACCACTCCTGCATTTTCAGTTTTTCTTTAAGCAATCAAGGCTCCCAGCTGAAGCCCCACATTGCTGCTATATCTTGCTTTGATGACAGTTTTGTGATGCATATTGGAAGCATGTGCTGGGCTGAGTGAGTTGTCATCTATGTCCACTGCACCAAGAGCTATAGTGCTCCCCTAAAAGTTCCCTGCTGTGTCCCACCCACAGATCCTCCTCAGAGAACACTGAGATGACCCTCTACTACTTTTGTTCCATATATACTTTAAAGAAAATATAAAATAAACAAATCCTAGGGTCTCTTCGTTTTATAAGTCCAGAATACATAGTAAATGACTTTTTCTAAGATATATGTTTAATACTATAGATTATCTGTTTCATTTTTATAACTATATATACACAGATCTAATGTTTTTGTATTAGACTTTTGTTAGCTTATTTAATTAATTAATTTATTTTTTGTTTATTTATTTGAGAGGGACAGAAAGAGGCAGATAGAGAGAGGGAGAGAGAATGGGCACGCCAGGGCCTCCAGCCACTGCAAACAAACTTCAGATGCCTGCGCCCCTTTGTGCATCTGGCTTACGTGGGTCCCAGGGAGTCAAGCCTCGAACCAGGATCCATAGGCTTCACAGGCAAGCGCTTAACCGCTAAACCATCTCTCCAGCCCTTGTTAGCTTATTTAATATAATAAAATTTTGCTATTCTATGAACATTTTCTGTATTTAAAACTTTCAATTCCACTTTTATTATTTTCTACAACATTATTCTCATCACAACTTTTAAAATTTGACACAGTATACAAGATACAATGATCAAAGCATAAATCCTGTGCTGGAAACATTTTTACTCAATTATTTTAATTACTTCCAAATGAATCATAGATTCTCATAAATAGTAGTTTTTCTGCTACATTAATAGAACACCAGAAGTAAATTTTGCTATCTAACTGTCCTTTTCTACACTCATCTAATATCCCTTATCAGCTCCCTTCTATTCATTTCATTATTTAAAGAACTACTCACTTCTGTCTTTCTATGAGATAGACAGTACTGTTTCCACAAATAAGTGGGAAAATGCAATATTTGACTTTTTATAATTAATTATCCATATTTCTGCAAAATACAGGATAATGTTAACTTTTATTTTTTGAGGCAAGCTAAACAGATTGGCTTTTTCTTTAATGCAAGAGAGCAAGAGCAAAAGCTAGAGAGGGAGAGAGAGAGAGAAAGAGAGAGAGAGAGAGAGAGAGAGAGAGAGAGAGACAGACATAGTGTGTCAAAGCCTCCAGCCATTATAATAGAACTCCAGACACATGCACCACCTTTTGCACATGTGCAACTTTGCATGCTTGTGCCACCTTGTGTGTCTGGGTATGTGGGATCTGAAGAGTTAAATATGGGTCTTTAGACTTCACAAGCAATTGCCTTAACCACTAAGCCATCTCTCCAGCCCAAAGACTACATTTTTTTCTACAGATAAATATTACTCATTGTGTATTTAAAACCTTTTTAAACAATATAAACCATTCAAGAATTAAAGTGATAACTTCAGATGGCCAAATCTCCTGACATTTTTTCTTGGTTCTTAGGAGATGTCCACTTTCAATCACTTCTTGGCCTTTTGGCTAAGATCAAGTGTAGGAGATGTCCACTTTCATGCTTGAAACATACAAAGTCTTTATAAGGCTGTCTTTATTACTATCACATTTTGCATATCCTGGAGACAGGTTTTTGTGCTCAGAGCTCAAATTGTCTTTGATCATGTGAATTCCAGGGATTAATTTATGTTGTAGATTCCAAGCACCCAGCAAATCTTCCAGCTGCGGTTATAGCTCTAAAATCCTCAGTGTTTTCTCCACACATTGCTGAGTGAAAATTTAAAGGTTTAGTTCAGTAAGGTACAATTGATCACCCCAGGCCCGGGAAACTGGACCATAAGCAGAGAGACATAGACTGTAATTTTGTGAGCTGTGAGGCAACCCAATGACAGTGCCTAGATGCCGATGTCTAGGAACTCCATTCCTTTATTGTTTGCATATTAGGCCATATTATTATAAATCTCCCTTTAACATAAATAGGCAAATGTGTATATCTTACTTTTTCACATACCCAATAATTAAATAAGAGTCTTACCAGTACAACCCAGAGAAATTGTCCATACCCAAAGAATTTATGAAAATCTCAGCTATGAACAAATACTTAATATAAGCCCAGAATATAGATAAATCAATGAAAATCTATACCCTCTCTCAGAAAAGTGCATAAGGAAGCATTCCAAAATGGGAAGTGATATAAAAGTGCAGTTTAAGGTGTGTTCTGTGTGAGCATGCCCTCATGTCTTACATGTAACACAGAACCACCTTGGGCTTGTTGTATGGTTATCATCAGTGAAAATTCTCGGTGGAAAGCACTTCTATGACAATCTCTCTTTTCTAAAACTTATGGAGAAAAAAAATGAAGAGATAAGATTCATCCATCTCTTATATTTACCCAGTTTACTCCATAAAATAAAACAAAAGTGGTTGAAGAAAGCAGTTATAAGATTTAGCTTTCTCTCTAAGAAGCTCAAAGTACTTATCTATCATTATTCAATTGATTTTTTTTAAATCCTCTGGAGAGTTGTAGAAAACAGCTATTTTATAACCAGAAAAATTAATGCAGAGACACTACATACTGTGTTACCTGTAGGAGCAGCAGCATGAGTCACATCCTCAGAGTTCAGTAAATTTACTTAGCCCATTAAGTTACCCTGCATCTGTCCCAGGTCTCAACCAGCCTCCTCCTCTTCCCTGGGCTTCCAGGACAACATGCAGTGAATGGCTTGTAGGGAACCTGTTTCCTCAAGGTAAAGAAAGTCATTTAGTCTCAAGTACCTTCATCCATGGATCAGCTCCTGCCTTTACAAGCACAAGGACTGCTGTGAAATGTTACATGCATAGAAATTATAATAAACCACTTTAGAAGTTACAGTCACTTCTTTTAGTTGTCTATTAAGTGTCATTTCTTGCATTCTGTGTTGATTTTGTCTCCCAACATCATTGGCTTTTGATATTCTACACTTCCCATGCATTCACTTCAACCAAATTGTTTTATTCTCCATGAGGTAGTGAATATTATTTTGAGATTTTTGATAGACTTCTTTACCTCTCATTATTTTTGAATCATTCTCTTTTCCTTGACATAAAGTCATCCATTTTCCTCATCTGACCAGAGTCAAATCCTACTACTGTTCCTATATGGTATGTAGTCTTGCATTGAACTCATATAAATTGCTGCTTGATTTTTAAGTTCAAGGTCCATTTTGAAGTCTATTTGGATTACTAATAGCAATTTCTTCCCTAATTCCTCTTTCCTTGAATATTTGTTCAATGTTCATTTCATTATTTCCTTGTATCTGTTCTTCTCAGAGGACAAGAACGTTGACTCATCTTATCCCAGCTCAAATAACTACATCACAGTATTTGGTACTTATCAGGTGCACAACAAATGGACAACGTAGATGTGTGCCTTAATTATTAGCAGTTTTAGTGACTCTAAGGGTAAACTGATACTCAGGAAAATATCAGATATTTCTAAAATATTGATATACACCAATAATGGAACAAATGTAAGAGCTAAAGGAAGGGTAGCACTCCTTACCTAGTGATCCTCCAGACACAAAATGGCCTGGATACCCATGACCTCACAGTGCTTGACACTGCCTACACAAGACCATCAAAATAGGATGAAGGGATCATGACATCAAAATAAAAGCAAGACTAATTAAGAGGGGGACGGGATATGATGGAGAGTGGAGTATCAAAGGGGAAAATGGGGGGGGGAGGGAATTCCTATGGGATATTGTTTACAATCATGGAAGTTGTCAATCAAAAAATAAATTAATTCATTAGTTAAAAAGAGAAAATTGACACTCATATTTTTAAACAAAAAGTGCTTCTAAAATGTGGGGGGGTGTTGGCAATTTTTTGGTAAAATATCTTTAGGCAGTGTTTTAGTTTATATTACAGCAGAATAAATAGTACAAATTCCAAAACATGCTTTACGATTCATATTAATCTTAAATTGTGTAATGTCTAAAATAAGATACCACTCTTCTTGATTGAGCATTTTAATCTGTCCATTATTCTGCAGTTATTAAGCAGTTATATGGACAGCCAAGGACAACTCCTAAACCTACTTGTAACCTTATTCTCCACCTGTTGTTTGATCCACAGTCATTGTCGACTACTGCGCTTACTGAGTAAGTTGATAGTTGATCCATGATTTAACCCTTTGTGTGACAGTACTCACTCCAGGACTGTTTTAAACCACATCATTTTGCTAAGTTTTTACTACATGTTTCACTGACTAAAAACAATATTTGCAAGGAGATAAGGGGAGAGAAAGAGAGGAGAGAAAGAATGCACATACCAGGGCCTTCAGCCACTGAAAACAAATTCCAGACACATACAGCTTTTTGCATCTGGCTTTACATGGATACTGGGGAATTGAACCCCAGTCATCAGGCTTTGCAGGCAAGTGCTTTGACTGATGAGCCATCTCTCCAGCCTTTCACTGATTGTTTTGCCCAAAAGTCTACAATTCAATTAAACAAGTACCTCCTGATTTATCAGCAGCAGATATTGAGCAAGCTCTTATCAATGAATCCAAGAAAATATCAAAACACTTAAGTATTAAAACACTTTTACACTATTCTACATGTGGTTACCCAATATTTCTAGCCCCATTTGTTGAAGATGCTCTCCTTTCTCCAGTGTACATTAATGGCTCCTTTGTCAAAGATCAAGTAGTTGAAGTTACTTGAACTAAGGGCCAGGTTTTTGGTTTTGTTCCATTGGTCTGTTTGTGTATTTTTATGTCAGTACCATTATGATTTGGTTACTATGGCTTTAGATCAAGTATATTGATGCCTCCAAAGGTGTTTCTTTTACTAAGCATATCTTTGGATATTTGAGGCTTTCTGCCATTACATATGAATTTTGAGATTATTTTTTCTATCTCTGTAAAGAATGATGTTGGAGTTTTATTGGTATGGTGTTAAATCTATGTATTGTTTTGGTAGAATTGCCATTTTCACAGTATTAATTCTACCTATCCAGGATTATACAAATTTTCATGACCCCCTCCATTTCTACCTAGTATTTTTAAAATTTTTTTTTGTTTATTTGAGAGCGAGAGAGCGAGAGAGAGAGAGAGAGAGAGAGAGAGAGAGAGAGAGGGAAAGAATGGGCGTGCCGGAGCTTCCAGCCACTGCAAACGAACTCCATATGCATGCGCCCCCTTGTGCATCTGGCTAAAGTGGGTCCTGGGGAATCGAGCCTCGAAACAGGGTCCTTAGGCTTCACAGGCAAGTGCTTAACCACTAAGCCATCTCTCCAGCCCTCAACCTAGTATTTTTATGTTTTTATTACATGTATCCTTTACATTCTTAGTTACTGTTATTCTAAGGTATTTGTTTTTTTGTGGCTATTGAAAATGGGATAGGACCACTGCTTTTTTTTTCCTCTATATATCTTTTGTGTATCAGAAGGCTACTGATTTCTATGTGTTGATTCTTTATCCTGAATAAAATGTGAGTCATGTTATCAATCAGTTCTAGTGTAGAATCTTTTTCCAATGATGCAATTACAATTAGGTACTGACATGCATGTATAAAAATGTTGATTGTAGCATTATTTTAAATGTCAAAATATTCTGAGCCAAAGCAAGGCAAATAATAGAGTATGTTTATAAACATGAAAATATAAGCGTAGTAAGGAACATTTAACAAAGATATTTTATGACAAACAGAAAACAGAACAACATTTTTTATATGGAATACTATATGTATTCACTTGTTCAAGAGTATTTGTGATCACATGCATTGTGATTTCAGTCACTAATTAAACAGACATAGACCAATGTACATGACCCTGACCTTATGAAGCTTCTATTTTTCATGTTGAACATATAATAAAATGGCAATAAAATGAATATAAAGCATGAGAAAGCAATGGATGAAAATAACCAGAAGCCTGACTCAGGTGCTCTTTTCCTAAAGATGATTTGGAAGAGTGAATCTGTCAATTGAACATACAGGAAAGGCTTTTAGATGAAGTAAATATTAAAGGCTAGGTATTGAAGTTTGCTCTAGACTATATTTAATTAGCATTGAAGATAAACAAATGAAAGGAAGAATGAATTATTCAATCCTATCAGCTGCAATCTTCGTATTGCATAAATTCTGTTGATCATCTCTATGGAGGCAGACCCCACTAGTCCATCCTGGGTTTATAATAACTGAGTGCCTGCCATTTACCAGAGACTTTTTTCAAACATATTAGGAATTCATAAGAAAAAATGCAATAATATGCTTCCACATTTATTAGAGAACAGAGAGCCAAGAAACTAATATAGTCTGTATAGTTATATATTCAAGGATTGAAACAGAGCCATATGGGTTCTGCATCCAAACACTTTCCATTATGTCCTGTTGACTTCATGATCAATGAATGTATGAGGATATGTATGATTCCATTAAACAAATGTCAGGAAATACCCTAGATACCTAACAATAAGCAAAAGTCAAATTTCACACATGAGTTTTCCAGTATATGTAAAAAACTACATTAGAATTTAATATACTTAACTACTTCCCACTAGATTCAAGAAATTAATATACTGTCAGATTTGATGTTAATGAAAATATCTTTTATTTATATGGATGGATGTCCCAACAGTAATTAGTTACTGTTTACATTTGACTCTAATACCCTTATTAGGAAAATTAAGTCTTTTCTAGATTTAAGAGCATATCATTTCTCTTACTGAATTATAGTTCATGACAATATTTCAAAAGTTTATTTAAAAAAATATTTGTGTTCACTTAGTTGAAACAGATAGTGAGGTAGAGAGAAAGAGAGGAGGGGTGAGCATGGATGCACCAGGGCCTCTTGCCACTATACTCAAACTCCACAAATGTGCATCACTTTGTGCATCTGAGTTTACATGAGTTATGGGGAACTGATCCTAAGCAGCAGATTTTATAAGCAAGTACCTTTAACCACTGGGCAATTTCTCCAGCCCAGAAGTTCACATTTAATATTCAAATTTACCTAACCCCACTACTCATCAGTAGTTGATAATTCCCCTTTAATTCTAGTTAAACTGAAAGCTACTTAGTTCTGTCCAGATAATTTAGGGAGAACTGAAGTCTTTTGCTTTGGGGTAAAATGTTTTGTGCTTTTCTTCAGAATTACTCACTCTCAGTGTTTCATATTAAGATGCCTTACATCCATGAATGCTTATCTAGTGGAGCTGCTTTTGAAAGTAAAACAGAGAGTACAACCCAGCCATTCATAGTGTCCCTCAAGTCCTACTAAACTGTCACCTATCTGATCTATCCAGGTTTTGCATTGAAATAGTCTACTTTATCCAACAATTGTATTATTCATTAATTAGTTAATTTTATTATTTATTTACTTTTGTTTCATTTTGTTTTTCAAAGTAGGGTCTCACTCTAGCCCAGACTGACCTGAAATTCACTCTGTAGTCTCAAGGTGGCCTTGAACTCACTGTGATCCTCCTACCTTTGCCTCTAACATGCTGAAGTTAGAGGTGTGTACCACCATGCGGCAATTAACTTGTTTATAACATAGGTTGTAGTAAGTATGTCCTCTCACCGTCCCAACCCCCCCACCTTCCCTTGGTGCCTCGTTCCCTGAGGACCCCTTTCAGTAGGGTTATTGTTTTCCTGGTAGGGTGATTAGGGCCTCTGTCTCTGGGGGAAGCTATGCTTCAGGATGTTTCTACCCGCCTTGTGGTTCTTACAATCTTCCTGCCCCTCTTCCATGACAGTCCCTAGGCCTTGGCAGGTGTGTTATCACTTAGTGTTGACTTCTCAGCTAACTGTGCATTTCTGTTGTGATGTGTTTCATTCACCACAGTGTTTGCTGCTATTTTCCTGCATGTGGCTATCAGGCTAGCATGGGGAAGGGGGCAATACTCATGTTGCTGTTCCCCTGCACTTGCTTCTTGACTCCGGTAAGTGAGGTAGAGGTGGCACAGCTTGTTGCGGGTATTCACTGTCTTTTCTTTTGTTGAATGATCTTGAATATCCCCAGTATTGCCTGCAATTTGTAACATAAAACAGATTCTCCAACCAAGGATGAGAGAAGCTTTCACTAAAGGGGATATGCCTAGGAGCTTGAGAGACATTTTGATGAGGCTATCCACTCACTTTGTACAGGGGGTCAGGACAACTGGAGGCTTCACTCTGAGTATTGTGATTGTCAAATTTGCCAATGTTATTACTCACATGTAAGAGAAAGAATTGAGCTTTAATTTAGACATTGATGAAAATTCCAACTTCTGACTTTATAACAGGTGATAATTAGGTAACCAAGCTTTTGATTCCCAGCTATAAAATGGAGTATGCATCATATAAAAGTTGTGAGAAAATACACGTTTTTCAATTAAGGAAAGTCTTTAGGAAAGTGTCTGTTGCCTAAAAGGTATTCAAATAATTACTTTGATACTTTCAGGTTTTTAGTTCCAAGTTGATTATTTGTAAGGATTCCACCTAGATCCTGACTGCAGAGATGACTTAGCAGTTAAGGTGCTTGTCTGCAAAGCCTGAGGACCTAGGCTTTATTCCCCAGTATCCATGTAAGCCAGATGAACATGGCAGCACATTCATCTGGAGTTCATTTTTCAGTGTCTGGAGACTCTATCATGTCTATTCTCTCTCTCTCTCTCTCTCTCTCTCTCTCTCTCTCTCTCTATTTCTCCTTCACTATTAAATAAACAAATAATTAAAACTTTAAAAAATACTAAAATTGATCTGTGAAGATACATAAACAACTTTATTTAAAAGGGAATTGTAGAGATGACTTGTACAGCAGATTATTTCTTTTCTTCCATATTTAGCCAACATACATTGCATAAAAATGTTTTTTTTTCTTTTTTTAAGTGTTTGACATTATAAATTATAACACAATCTATTATGTAACTCTGTTAACAATATGGTTAGAGTCAGAAGGTCTTCACTTGGAATTAAAAATTAGAAGTTCATGGCTGGAGAGATGGTTTAGCTGATGAGCACTTGTCTGGGAAGCCTAAGGACCCTGGTTCGAGGCTCATTTCCCTAGGACTCCAATTAGCCAGATGCATAAGTGGGAACATGTGTCTCGAGTTCATTTACAGTGGCTGGTGGCTTTGGCACACCCATTCTCTCTCTCTCTCTACCTCTTTCTCTCTCTGCCTGTCGCTCTCAAATAAATAAATAAAAATAAAAATAAATGACTAACATTAAAAAAAATTAGAAGTTTAAAATTGTATCTCAGATAACTGTGCCTCCACCCCTGGAGCCATCAGTCTTTATGAACCTATACCCTTTTCATTTCTATATTTAGGGAAACAAGTAAACATACCCTGGTTATTTATGATGATTAATTAAGATAGTTTATTTAAAGAAAAAGCCATAAATCCCTCTCATATATGCACACAGAGTTACAAACAGGAAGATGTTAATAAAAATGACAGAAAGTATTAGGGTGCTATAAAATTAAAGGAAGAAAGAAATAGAAGAAGGTAAGCTTAATCACACAAAATAATAAAGTGCAAGTCCTAAAACCAGATATAATGCTACTGAGCTCATCAGAATAAATTTTTAACTCATGAAACAGTACTTTGCATAACAATCATTCCTAAAACCTATGAAAAGTGGATCACACACTGATGACATGCAGTAGTTGTCAAGCCTGGAGTGGGGGACATATTTATGCAGTGTGAAGGCAATACAGTCATACAACCATCATGGAGAACAAAATTGACAATCTTCTAAGTACTCCAATCCACATACAATGTGATTCCATAAATACATAGCATGAAAATCATCCTGCATATATCCCTACACACATTCATGAGACAATATTTATACATGCAGAGAAACAAAACCTATTTATCATGTCAGGGCCCTGTAGTGAAATACTACTCAACTGCTCAAAATGAAGTAACAGTGCTAAGGAACAACTAGTGGGCAAAGTACTTGTGATGCGAGTCTGAGGACCTGATTTCACCCCCCCCCAATACTCATGGAGATACTTAGCAGGCATAGCAGCCCCCCAGTAGTCCCAGTATTCAGAAGGTAGAGAGATTGAACCCCCAGAGAAAACTAGCCAGTCAGATGTGCTCAAAAAAATAAGATGGAAGGTGACTGAGAAATACACCCAACATTATCCAATGGCCTCCACACGCACATGCAACCATGTGCACCACCACACACATAATTCCACACCCCTATGACTATCGATACATATCACACATACATACACATGAAAAATTAAAAATGAAATAACATTGAATGTTCTCCAATTACATGAAAGCTATTTAGGAAATAGGCTAGGCTACAGAGCACACATATGAATGTGCATATGTATGCACTCATAGAGTACCTCTAAGAAATTAGTAACAAGAGTTCCCTTAATAAAAAAAAAAAAAAACATAATAAGGAGGGCTGTAGAGATGGCTTAGCAGTTAAGGAATTTGCTTGCAAAGCCAAAGGACCCTGGTTCAATTCCTCAGTACCCATGTAAGCCAGACCCACAAGGGGGCACATGTGTCTGAAGTTCATTTGAAGTGGCTGGAGGCCTGGTGTGCCCATTCTCTCCCTCTGTCACACATATACACGCACACTCTGCCTCTCTCTCTCTCTCTCTCTCTCACACACACACACACAAATAAATAAGTAAAAATAAATAAACTAAAATATATAATAAGGAATTATATAATAAGGAATACAGGAAAGTGTATTGGGCAGAGAAAATTACTTTTATTTATGTTTAATTTTCTGAAATTTATGTTTCATTCATATATATATATGTATATATATATATATATACACATATATATACACACATACATATACATATACATATACATATACATATAGGTATATATATACATAAAATCAATCCACAAGTAAACATAAGGAGCTAGGCAGAGTAGTATAGGGTACACAGGGAAGGCATTAACAGGGGGAAATGAATAAAAGCAAAATACAATGACATACTTGTATCAAACCATTAATTTTTGAGCTTAATTGAAAAATAATTAAAAATTCCAACCAAAACCATTAGAAAAAAGATCTTTTCTTGAACCGTAAAGCTGAATTCTCTGTTATATTTCACTTAATTAATTAACATAATAATGTTATCTAAATATAATTGGTTATTGCACACTCTATACTGAACACAATATTGAATACTGAATTTGCAAGCCAAAGGACTTAGTCACCACTCTTTAAAAGCATACTATTCAGCTGGTAAGACAAAGAAAAGATTGAATAAAGAAATATTTGTACCAATTTTTATGGAATATTTTTCAAAATGACTTGATAACAACTTTAAGAAATATGCATTGGAATTTTATTCTCTTACAGGAAGCTTTTTTCAAGAAGGACAGTGAAGATAGTGATGAAGGAGAGGAATAAACAAAAGGAGAAGTTGGGGCCGTGTTGCAGTCAGGTTTGCATTGCTGGCAGAAATCACCTGACCAAGAGCAACTGTGGAGGAAAAAAACTAAAAGAGGATTTATTTTGGCTTACAGACTGGTGGTGATGCTCCATTATGGGAAGGGAAAACAATGGCATGAGCAGAGGGTGAACACCAACCTCCTGACCAACAACAGATGGAGCACAACAACAGGAGAGTGTGCCAAACACTGGCAAGGTAAAACTAGCTATGATACCCACAAGCCTACTTCCAACAATACACTGCCTCCAGGAGGCGTTAATTTCATCAGCTGGGAACCTTACATTCAGAACACCTAAGTTTATAAGAGGGCACCTGATTCAAACCATCACAGGTCAGAAAGAGAATAAGTCTAGTGTATGATTAAACACAGCTCAAAAGGGGAAACTATTTTATCTTATGTTGAAATGTTCAACCTAAGATCCTTGATACCCTATAGAATTAAAATATTGATTAACATTGTTACCCAAAGGATTTCTAGCACTGGGTGTAATGGCAGGTAAATATAAATTATTACTGGTATTTTAACTGTTTTCAAAGGAGCATTATAATAGAGGTAAAATTGAATAAATAGTCTGTATCATGGTGTTTGAATCTAAGGTCATGAGTATCTCAGGAAGAACATATAAAGCAATGGTGTACAGAGCACATATGGTAACAAGAGTGTATGGCCACATCAACCAGCATCTTTCATAGTCCATTTTCATAGGCCACCCTTTAGTGAAATTATTCTAGTCAAAGCATGAAGACCAGTTCTGCCCAGTGCAATAAAGGAGGAAAGCTGTGGGTAGAATTTTCAGGATGCCTCTTTCTGAGACAAGCTTGGCAAACATGCTTGTTTCTCCCTTCACTACTTCTCCTTTCTTGCCAAGAGAATATGAATCAACACCTTCTTCTAGCAACTTGGAGAAGAAACCCACATCCTATAAATGGTACAAAGAAATTGTGAAAAACCCTAGGTCCCTGAGAGCATCACTGAGTTTATAAACCAAACTGCGGTCTGATTATTACCAGATTTCCTCCCAAGGGGGGGAAAAATGTCTATATGTGTTACTTGGGTTCATGTTATTTGCAAAGAAATAGATTTTTCACGAATTAAAGGAAAACTGGAATGTTGAGGTACATTGTTATAGCAGTCCATATTATAGAAAAAGTAAAGCTAATATAAGCAGCATAAACAAAACTTAACAGTGATTTAAAATAACTGAATAATTTAAACCTCTCTCCTAAGACTTTACCTAGAGATACTTCTTATGTATAATATAGGAGCCATGGCTAAGTTTCAAGGAACTTTCTTTTCAGTTTCTCATAACACAATGTTGGTCCTAGCACCTTGAAGTACTGGTAAAATATGTCATAAAGCCCTAATTATTTATTAGCAAAGTGTTAGTTACTTTCTTGTTGCCATGACAAAAATACCTGTTCAGAATATGTGGATCCTAGCTACAGATGTATAGAATTGTATATGGGCTGGAACCAGAAGCAACTTTAAAGAGGAAAATGTTTACCTCAGCTGACTGGTTTAGGGAGTAGAGTCCATTTGGTGGGGATGGACTCCTAAAGGAGCAGGAGGCCAAATCCTCACATTCACCTTGCAGTCAAGAAGCAGAGAGAGGGGTGAATTCTGGTGCTCAGGTCAAGTTTTCTGCTTCCAGCCTTAGCCCACAGGTTGGTGCCATCCACAGTTAATGTGGGCCCTCTGTTAACCAAAACTGGAAAATGCTTTATAGACATTCCCAGAGATTTGTTTCCATGGTGACTCTAAATCTTTTCAAGTTGACAACCAGATATTAATCATTCCTGGTGATTTACCTGTTTTAATCCAAAGAGATTTTTCTCCCTATTTGGAAATTAGATCAAAAGAAGGTACCTAGCTTTTGTTTGTTTGGCTGATTAATTAATCTGGGGTTGTTTTAATCAATCCCATGGACAGGTTCGTCTACATCCCTTTCTGATTCCAATTTTGAAAGAATATCAAGTTCACATGCCAGAAATATCATTCTGCTCTGAAATCACATTGCCCTTGAGCACAGGTACTTGGGGAGATACAAAATTAAGAAACAAATACTTCTTGAATTACTATTTTACACAGTAATTTGTTCAGTGCTAGCAAGGAAAATACATAGATTGCTACTTACAACTGAATATTAAGTCTCATTTAAAGAGGATAAACAGACATTTATAAACATTACCCACAATTATCACCTAAGAAAAGGCCAATAGCCCAAACACCCTACATGAGTTATTTCCTTGCTCTGGGGAGATGTCTGAGGGTTGAAGTCTGGTCCAGGTGGCCTGCTCTACCCCTCACAGTCAGAATCACTGACATGAGCAAAAGGTATCTCTCAGGTGTTTCCTTCCCTCCCCCTGCACTATCCATGGAGACTGGTTTGGGGGTACAGTAATGTGTCTTTGAACCCTTTCCTCTTATGTCAGAGTTCTCCAAGTTAAAATGAGGCCACTGTTGACTCCACCTTAGGTGAATCAATGTTCTCATAGGAATGATGTTTCTCTCCATTTTGTCAGCCTGGAGAAAAATCTCTTTTTAAAATTTTTTTTTCTTTTTTTTTTAAAAAAAACTTTTTAAAAGTTTATTTATTTATTTATTTGAGAGAGTGAGAGAGAAACAGGCAGAGAAAGACAGAAAGAGAATGGGCATTCCAGGGGCCCCAGCCACTGCAAATGAACTCCAGATGCATGTGCCACCTTGTGCATCTGGCTTACATGGATCCTGGGGAATCAAACTGAGGTCCTTTGGCTTTGCAGTCAAACACCTTATCTGCTAAGCATCTCTCCAGTCCTAAAAAGTTTTTATTAATAGTTTTCATACAGGTATATATTGTATTTTGATCATAATCTCTTCCTATTTCCTTCTTTTGTCCCTCTTCCCACATCTTCTTTTCACTGAATCCCTTCTTTCTAGCTGGTTCTTCTTCTATTTTGATGTCTTCTCCATTATCCACGATGGAATATTGATTGGCCCAATATTATACAGCTCCTGTGCAGGCAATGAGAGTTGCTGTGAGGTCAAGGACTGCAACAGGTTGGGTGGTTTTATACTTGACATTTAATTTTTCATGTATTATGTTATTTTTAATGAAGGCCTGTACAGAAAGGTTTTCTTTCTTTCTTTCTTTTTTATTAAGTAGAAATTCTGTGTTCACACATCATATACTGTTATTATTCCCATCCTCCCTGACCCCAATTCCACTGAGGGCCCTTCCTCAGTGGGAATGCTGGTATTCACCATGGGGTTGTAGGTTATGAGTTGTGAGAGCAGCAGTCAGTTTATGGGATGGGGGAGGGTGCCTCTAGATACTCCCTCTCACCCCGTAGCTCTTTCCGCTCCCTCTTCTGCAGAATTCTCTGAGCCTTGCTGGGTGTGCTTTCAGTCTACTTTAGTGTTGAGCTGTCAGCAACTCCTGGGTTTCTGCTTTGGCACATTTTGAGTGTCCTCAGCGTCTATTGTCATCACTCTAGAGCAGGTTGTCAGGCTTGTCTTCGAAGCCAATTACCCTGTGGTGTCGCCTGGACCTTAGATGAAGTATGAGGGGTGGCTAATCACATGACACGTAACTTCTCATCTTGATAGATTTTAGTTGTTAGTTTTTACTTCCGTCTAGAAAAGAAAAACACATTCTCCAATTGAGAGTGAGATCAGCATAGGTTAAAGGGAGTAAGCCTAGTTAACTAGGAGATATTTTGATGGGTATAGCCTTTCTTTTGGCCAAAGACTATTGGGAGCTTCTTATTGGAGTGCATGATCCTCGACTTACAATTCTGTTTTGGTTGCCAGTAGCAGCTGTGGGTTCCTTTCCACTGAGCAGTTCTCTCAGCCGATAAGACAGCCACTGGTTAGGCCCCTAGGCTGTGTGGCAGTATTGCACAGGTGTGTACATCTTGTCAGGCTGGCTGATTTTGTGTAGCAGTGTAACCTGCTTGCTGACTGCAGCAGACAGCTTCAGGTTTGCTCAGATAAACTTCCAGACCAGGCACAGTTATAGAGGAAGAAGGTATTTATTGAAGCTTACAGAAGTTCCATAATGGTAGAAGAAGTTGGCCCCCTCTTAAAGGAGGCAAAGAGAGAAAAAGCCAAAAGCCAAAAGCCACACAGCACAGCACACTCAGGAACTCCAGCTAGGCACACTTTGCATATCTTTAGATTGAAATCTCAAGCCCACCACCACTCAGTGACACTGTCTCCAGTCAGGTGGCTGTAGATGCAAACTACAAACTAATAAAAAATCCTGAATATATTGGGGGCCATCTACTCAAACTACCACATTCTGCCCCTGGCTTCCAATAGATTCATAACTAGCACACATTGTAAATTGTACTCAGTCCAATTTCATAGGTCCCCACCGTTTTTACTAACTTAAGATAGTTCCAAAGTCCCAAGTCTCATCTGAGATTTAAGATTGTCTCTTAGCTGTGAATCCTGTAAAATCAAATATTCAACATATAAAGGCACAGAGTAAATATTTTTCAACTAGTATAAGGCATAGCAAGGAGAGACTAGAACAAAGTAAACTCAACCACCATCAAGCAATCATCAAACTTCTGTAGTTCAAGTATAACCAGAGACTGACAGTCTCCCAGTTTTCCAATTCTATCCCTCCAGCTTGGCAGAGTAGCCAGGGAAAACTTCTATCCCAGGTCAACAGTATACTTCATGGTAGCCCATGCACAGCCTGGTATACCCAAAACATCTTCAGGTCTCCATGTCAAGCACAGTCCATTTTCAAAAGGCTCTTCCAGCCTTTCAGGGCTCCACACCCTGTCTCATATTACATCTCAGCAGCTGCACCTGGTACTGTGTGCAATTAATGACCACTCCATTGCCTTAAAAAAAAAATTATTAGTTTTCTATTTAGCAAATACAGGCAGTTTGGTACCATTATTAGGCTCATCCATGACCTAACCCCTCCCATTGGACCCTCCTTGTTGAGGTATATGGGTCATGCCTTGTGGAGTTAGCCCACAGTTATTGGTACGATAAATGTCTCTGCATATCCTGACCCAACATTCTTTCTACCCCCTCTTCTGCAAAATATCCCTGAGCCATGTTGGGTTCATTTTTGGTCTGCTTCAGTGATGAGGTGTTGGGGGCCTCTGAGGCTCTGACTCTCTGATTTGGCAGGTGTTGATTTTTCTCTGTGTTGGTCTCCTTTCCCCTTGTGCTGGTATCTGGTTCATCAGAGTACTTGATGATCCATTGCCTTTTTGATATTTCCAAAACCAATACGAGGTATGCAGGACATAGCCATATTCTCAATTCAGGAACAAAATAAATTGTAACCTTGAAAAGAAGGTTCCTTCTCTAGTCAGCTCTTTCCAAAAGAGTTTGCATTTCTATGATACTCTTTCTTCAGGCATCCTTTCTATTGTTTTAATGTAAAGCAGTTGTGCCATCTTCCTTAAGATTGCTAATGTTTTGACAATAGTAGCTTCAGTAACCTAAAACCAGTTTCAGTGTCTCTAATTTTAACTTGATTGAGGTTTTCCAACTTAAAATCTTAGTCCAATATCTTTAGCTAAGCACATCAGTCCATTTCAAATTTAACCTTGATCAAACTCCCTCGGTCTTGGCAAAAGAATGGAGCCAGCCCTTATGCCAGTAGCCCAGTTCCAACAAAGTTCTCTGCAAGCTTTCCTTCCCCTTAGAAGTTTATAAGCCAAGCCTTAACGTTCAATACCATCTGCACTTAGCATTCTCAAACTCTCATCAGAATAGTCCACAAAACTTGGTTTACCACTCCAGAAGGTGTCTTCAGGTGAAAGCACCAAGTCCATGACAATTCCTCCAAAAGGAAGGTTTCAAAAGACCAAAATCCACCTAATCAGGTTGATATCACATGACGTTCTGGTTCCAACTTCTATAGCAGACAGCTTCAGGTTCACTGAGATGAACTTCCAGACCAGACACAGTTATGGAGGAAGGGATTTATTGACGTTCCATAATGGTAGAAGAAGTTGGCTCCCTCTTAAAGGACCAGGCAAAAAGATAAAAAGCCAAAATCAAAAGCCACACAGCACAGCACACTTCAGGAACTCTGGCTAAGCACACTTTGTATATCTTTAGACTGAAATATCAAATCCACCACCATACTTAAAATCTGCCCAGTGACACTGCATCTGACACAAACTACAAACTAATAAAACACTGAATATATTGGGGCCCATCTATTCAAACTACCACACTGACAATATTTTTTGGCCATTTTCCTCCAGCAGCTCATGTAGCACTTTCTAGCATTATGTAGAATGACCATCAGCAACCTGGCTTCCTTCCAGATTCCAGCCACATCTGTTGATGTTCTGTGTCAGCAGCATGTGCTATCTTCAGCAATAAGGTCTTGAATTTTACCACAGATGGGTAATCAGTTGCTTTGACAGAAGCCTACCTTGTTTTGGGGACCTCTTATATCTTTCTGACCAAGAGCTCAATGTGGGTTGTAACCAATTTCTAATACTGGGAGTTACAGATGTGGTACATATGTACAATAAAATTCTACTTATCTATAAGGAAAAATTGAAATAATAAAATATGTAGGAAAATGGATGGGCTTGGAACAAATCATGTCAAATGAACTTAGACAAACATAGAAAGAATAAAAACTTCATGTTTCCCTTCATATGTGGTTCTTAATCTGGAAAAGGTGAGTTGCAGGCATAACATGACGGGCAAACTCAAGGAACAGATAATGGAAATGGAAGGGTTTTGGGGGAAGGGGAATGGGAGAGCATGGGAAAACATACAAAAATCTAAAGCCAAAATGAATTAGTACCATACAAAATTTCCTCCTGGGTAGAAGACTAAAAGCTATAACCCTTAATAGCATTATAAAAGGGATCAGCTGGAAAGAAAGGCTCTGATCCCTTTACAATTTCCCAATAATGGTTATACATCTAATATACTAACCATACAAAATGCATTCATAAGACACTTTTTTTTTTTTTTTTGGAGGTAGGGTCGCACTGTAGCCCAGGCTGACCTGGAATTCACTATGGACTCTCAGGGTGGCCTCGAACTTACGGCCATCCTCCTACCTCTGCCTCCAGAGTGCTGGGAGTAAAGGCGTGTGCCACCACGCCTGGCTCATAAGACACATTTTTAATATTATTTACAATTATTGAAGTAGACAAGTCCTAGAAAAGAGAAAATTAAACCCCAATTCTGGTATCCCAAGCAATAATAACAGGAAAAATTCTTCCAAGGATCTTTTTTCTTCTTTGGTCCTCCTAGTCAATCAGTCCTTGTCTGATGTAGTTCACAAGCATTTAGGAGCATTGTCTTAATTCTGGATTTTTCATCCTTTACTGGATCATTGCTAGCTGAGCTATACTTGTGATCTTATCCTTATGACTTGTCATTGCCTAGCCAAAATTAAATTCCAATGACAATTGACTCTTTAAAATCCTCTAATATCTGACTACCTTATAATTAAAATTAGAGGTTGAATACTATCTCTTTCATGAATTATACTTCACAGATATTACTAATTACACTCTCCTTTACATTTCCAGTGATCACTCTGCAGTTAATTATTGAATGCTTTGGATTCTGATATTTTATATTACCCCCTCGGGCAGTTGCTTCTGACTGAAAAACAGTTCTCCCTACACAGTATGATAATTTTATATGCCCCTTAAAGGCTATCTCCACCTATGTCATGCAAACATAGTGAGTATATGTAATTACTTACACAGTTCTCTTTCCTTAGTATGTGCAAAATTCAGACACAGACTCAACATGTGCTTTTATATCTATTTATTTTCTCATGTGCTTTATATGTATTCCTTAAGGGGAAGAACTGTCTTCTGTTAATTAGAAATCTTCAATGCCTGGCATAGGCAGACATAGTAAATTAACACTGAATATTGAATAAATTATTTAAGTACATGAAGGTTTTACATATAGAGTGTATTAAAATTATAAATGTAGAAACAGTACTTAGAGTGACAGAATAATTTCAAACCACATGTCACATCCATTTGTAATTATCTAGTTTTAAACACATTTTATTTATTTATTTGAGAAGAGAGAGAGAGAGAGAGAGAGAGAGAGAGAGAGAGAGAGAGAAAGAATGGGCTGCCAGGGTCTTCAGCCACTGCAAGCAAACTCCAGATGCATGTGCCCCTTTGTGCATCTGGCTTATATGGGTACTGGGGAATCGAACCTGGGTCCTTAGGCCTCTCTGGGAAATTACTGAACCGCTAAGCCACCTCTCCAGCCCTGTGATTATCTAGTTTTATTGGCCATTCTGTTTTATATGATAAAAAGAATATATACATAAATGATAATTTGATTAAAATATATTTCATAATTATTAAATGTATTAATACTTAATAATAATACAAGAAGTACGTGACTTTAAGTGGACAGTACTAAAATACATATAAAATCATAGAAGATATTCATTTGTTTAAGAAATTACCTTGTTTAAAGACCTCTTTGCACTTTCATACTTTATTTACCAAAATATTGTTTGGATGCTCCCAGAAACTTCAAAAGATACTGAGCAGATAAAAAATTTTGGATAAGTTTTCTGAAGAGTGAAAATGCTTTAATTTTTTCCTTTATTTTAGAATCTCATTGTGCAACTCAAGCTTGGTTTCAGCTCATTGTGTAATCCAGGCAGCCCTCAAATACATGATTGTCCTGCCTCAGGTCCCCATGTGCTGAGGTTATATACACATGCCATTACACCTGGTAAAATAATGTGCTTCAAAATGAAGCTCAATGGGTGATAAAGGAAGGAAGCTCTCAGTTCACTTTTTCCTCAAATCATGATGAGAGCATACTAAGTACTCTGATGCTACACCAAATTCTTGGTATAAACTTATAGCACAAGTTATTGTGACTCAAAGATTTTGAGGTTTCGGTTCAAGACTAACTAACCTTATTATAAGCTTCTGCCCTTTGACTATACAGCACATTCTAACAAAGTTGTATGAAGGAATCAAACATTACCTCATTGTTGAGGACTAAAATAGAAGAATAAAGTCCCCAAATCCCACTATCCCCTTCAAGGGAATATCCTCAGTTACCTCATAACCTCCTACTCACTCATATCTTTCAAAGGATCCACCTTTTTCCAGGAGTGGAATAGTGGAATAGTAAATCTTTGAGTGACATTTAATATCAAAACTGTAACCAGCATATATGATATAAAAATGGAATCATCAAATATGCACAAATATTTCTTAAATATATTTAGTTTCTCAATGCTTTACTATAAGTTTGGATTTGTATAATTCTTTTATTAAATCAAGAAAGTTTTACTCATTGTGCTCCCTACATGGCATTCTGCTGAATGTGGGAATACTACAAGGAAGAAAATTAGAAAATGTCAATTTAGCATAGCATACAGTCAAAAATATTTGAATGATATGACTGGATGGGTTTCCCAAAAATTCAGAGTTGAAATTCTAACCATCAGTTTGATGATGCTTAGAGGTAGGGTCTCAAGATTATTAATATTAAATGTAGCCTTAAAACTGTGGCTTTTGTCCACTGAGATTCCTGTTCTTATAGAAAAAGGGGGACTACAGTAAGAGCTTGCTCTTTTTCCACCATGGGAGGGAGTTTTGAAAATGCAGCATGGTTGCCAGCTGAAGAGAGAGCCCTATTGCAGCTTCCAGCTAGCAGTCTTTTCTGCTTATCCTGTCTGTGGCAAGTAGCCCAAGAAGACTGACATAGTAAAATAAAGCATATTAAAGTAGGAAATATAAAAATATCTTCAAGAAGAATCCAAAAAATCCAATGGGAAAAAAGTAGTCTCAGTAAACAGTGTTAGGGCAAGTGGGTAACTACATGTGAAACAAAACAGTGAGCCATTATTCCACACTGTTACACAGAATAACTCAATATGGTCCACAGCTCCCAGTGAAGGTCAAAAACTTCAAAGGAAAGATAAGCATAGGTATGCACATTTGTGACCTTATGCTTATGAATAATCCTTAGATATGACATCAAAAGCTAAATAGAAAAAAATAATAGGGGCATAGATAAATTATAAAAGAAAAAAATGTTTTAAAACTGCTTAAAATATCCTTCATCATAAAAGTGAATGGAAGCCCAGAAAATGAGGGAAACTGTGTAGAAACCATGATGTCTAATAAGGGCTTAGTATCTAGAATTAAAAATTCCATTGAAAGTGGGTAAAGAGTTTGGTTTGCAATACTGGTATAAAATTTTACAGTCCTACAAAAAGAAAATTGCAAAATTGCAGCATCTAGAAATTCTACTTCTATGTATATCCTCAAGAGTATGTTTGTATCATAGTATCATTATTCATAATATTCACCAAGTAAAACAGTTTAATTGCTCTTCAACAGGTATACAGATGGCTCATATAGTAGAGTGCAATAGAGTACTATGTGGCCATGAAAATGAGATTCCAACACATGATACAACCTGGATGAGCATTTAAACAAATACTAAATAACAAAGGCAAAAT
This sequence comes from Jaculus jaculus, assembly GCF_020740685.1. Lineage (NCBI taxonomy): Eukaryota > Metazoa > Chordata > Mammalia > Rodentia > Dipodidae > Jaculus > Jaculus jaculus. The sequence continues at coordinate 25,345,136 of NC_059109.1, read as the reverse complement.
GCAAAGTACCGCATATGTTATCCTGCTTATACGAAATCTAGAAACTAGGTGATCTAGAAAAATATGTATTAGCAGTTGCCAATATCAGTGGGTAGAAAAGAATGAGGAAACATTACTAATGGGTATAAAAGTTACTTTTTACAGACAAAAAAAAAATGTCCAATCTGTTCTAATTTACAAATTGATGACAATACAGAAGAGAACAAGGAGACATCAGTACATCAAGAAGAGAGAGCCACCTGTATACCAGGAGATGGATCACCTCCACCTCATCTGCCTAGGTTCAGAAGTCATTACAGGGGAAGTGGTGACATGAATACTGCTCTCAAGGCTAATCTGAAAACCAATTCCAAAGAAATGGCAACAGACAATGTGGTCACTCAAACCTCATGAAAACAGAGATCCAGAGTCTACCGAGAAATCAACTGTAAATATGATCTCTATCGTGCCTTCCAAGGTTGGGGGAGTGTCATGGAAGAAGAGGCAGAAAGATTGTAAAAGCCTCGTGGGGTGTAGGCCTAGCCAAAGATACCATGTTTCTCCCATTCCTGCACAGACTGACTGAGGCCTCTTAGTCCCCACACTGAATACCAGTAGCCCCACCAAAGACCCTCAGCAGAATTGGGGATGGGAGAAGGGGTGTATATGTGCAAACTTTTTATAAAAATAATCAAAAAATTATTGAAAACGAAATTGTACTGGAATTACTTGTTAGTTATGACTGTCTAATGGCACACAACATGCCAGGTCAGGACACTGAGATGTTTAAGTAGAGAACTATAAAGTGGCAATATTTTGTAGTTGTTAGTAATAGATCAGATTTAGTAGAAGAATGTTAAGAAGATATTTTGAACTCACAGTTTAGAGCCTTGCATGGGTTTCAAATATTCTGCAATATTTCCATAGATGCGATGCAATATCAATAGATAGATCTCAATAAGCAACATGTGTGCATCAGAGAAAAAGCCTGTGAGAAGGGGCAGAGGAGGTATGTTGGTTAGATATTGATTGTTGTGACCAAGCACCTGATCTAGCTTAAAGGAGAAGGGATCACAGCTTTGAAGGGTTTGTGGACCGTCCTCTCTTGCACTGCTGACTTTGGGCTGTAGCTGTGGAAGAAGAGCTGGCCTTGAGGCAGGTGGCAGGGGCCCTTCCCTTCATTGCAGGCAGGAAGCAGAGACAGATGACCTGCCTTCGAAGGCAGACAGACCCCTAGAGACCTACATCCTCCAGCTAGGTCTCACCTGCTAAAGAATCCACCTCCTCCCACAATAGCTCCACCAAGTAGGGAACAAATATTCAACGACAAAAGATGGTACAATCCTCTCATACTCAAACTATAACGAGCTCTTATGGTTCTGTGCAATACCTTGTATTAGGAGGACTGAGAAAGAAGACAGGAAAGTTAAGTGGGGCACACAATTATGGAAAGATTCATAATTCTAATTCCTCCAGACTCACAAAAAAATATTCAGCAGGTGGGAGGATGAATTCTAACGAGAAGAATACCAGGTCTTTGAGAATGATGCTATGAAGATTCAGAAGCATTGCAGTTTTTCTTACTTAGGAAATGACATAAATGCTGGGAATAAAAAAAAAAAAAACTAACTGCAGGTAAAAAGAAAAAGTCAAGTGAATACTAATTACTAGAGAAATTTTCAGTATTTATGTCAGGTAGGAAATTTATTCATTCTATTTCTAGGCATGAGAATTAATTGTTATTCCAAAAAGATTCTCTTGATGTTCTCTATATTTAACTCAATTATAGGATAATCATTTGCCACACATTCCTCTTATTTGTTTGATTTGAGATAGTCTCACTCTTTGTCCCGGCTAGCCTCAAACTTGTGACATGCTTGCCATTTAGCCGCCTGACTGGTGGGGTTCTAGGAAAGCTCCTCCACACCAGCACTGTAGCACAGAGATCACTATTACTTAACAATTGATTCTAGAGTAAACCATTTCATATCAGCTGACCAAGAAATGCCATTAATATTGAAAGCAACATATTTTATGCTGAAACTATCCCAGATACAGCTAGTAGGAGGCTCTTTAAAATGCTCTTCTGGGGCTAGAGAGATGGTTTAGTGGTTAAGGCGCTTGACAGAAAAGCTAGAGGACCCAGGTACAGTTACCCAGTACCCATGTAAAGCCAGCTGCACAAGGTGGCACATGAATCTGCAGTTTGTTTGCAGTGGCCAGACAAGCCCATTTTCTTTCTTTATTACTCTGTCTGCCTCTCTGTCTCATAAGTAAAAATAAATAAATAAATAAATAAATAAATCATACATTAAAATACTCCTATGTTCCTTTATTTAAAACCAGTCATACCTTGATCACTTACTTACTTCTAAACCCATTGAGATACCAAGCTCATTTTATATAACAAGCATCAAATTAAGAATGCAGAAGGGAAGCTGGGCATGGTGGCACATACCTTTAATCCCAGCACTCAGGAGTCAGAGGTAGGAGGATCGCTGTGAGTTTGAGGCCACCCTAAGACTCCATAGTGAATTCCAGGTCAGCCTGGCCTAGAGTGAGACACTACCTCAAAAAACCAACCAACCAACCAACAAAACAAACAAACAAAAGAATGAAGAAGGGGTAACTATCTGGAAGGAGATCCACCCAGAGAAGAATGGGGAGAAAAATGGGGGGCGGGTAAATACAAAGTAAAATGATACAAATGTCTAAAAATATAATGGTGAAACCCATTTCTTTTTATAATAATGTGAATGACTAATAAATTTTAAAGAGTAAGACTTGATAAGAGTATGTTGGAGGGCTGGAGAGATGGCTTAGCGGTTAAGCACTTGCCTGTGAAGCCTAAGGACCCCGGTTCGAGGCTCGGTTCCCCAGGTCCCACGTTAGCCAGATGCACAAGGGGGCGCACGCGTCTGGAGTTCGTTTGCAGAGGCTGGAAGCCCTGGCGCGCCCATTCTCTCTCTCTCCCTCTATCTGTCTTTCTCTCTGTGTCTGTCACTCTCAAATAAATAAATAAATAAAATTTAAAAAAAAAAAGAGTATGTTGGATATGATGGTGATGTATTTGTGATTTAAACAGTCATGATCATACTGAGTGGGCAGGGCATGTCCTCTTTTCCCCTCCAGAACCACTCTAGAAGTGCTGTAAAAAGACTTCTTTGTGCACCTCTGTCTTCTATTTAACACTAGCCCTCAGGAACCCAGGAAATCATCACAGACAGTAGCATGAGTGAGGTGAGGCTGTTTAGAACTGCTTCTCTTCTTCAGTGGTTTGGATTGTCTTGTTTCTTCCCTCAGCTGAAATTCTGATCTATCATCAAACCATCCTTGCACAAAGTTTCTCATTCCACATACCTGACCAGCTGCCTCCTCTTCCTGTGACCTAATCATACTTGTTCAAATAGCCATCAGACTGTGGCAAGAATTAAAACACAACAGAAGATATTATCAAGAAATTTGGTATATTAAGTACATAGTTGCTATGGAGATCAAAGACAGAGTTAGCTCTTTCTTCCTCTGGGATCCTAGAGATGGGAGGTAAAGAAAGAAGCTACTATAAGCTATGTATCTCCCACTTGGGATTGAACAATTAGCCTTCATGAGATCTCCATGAAATGAAGTGAAGAGCCCTTCATTTGACTGACAAAAGAGTTAGATATTCAAAGTACCTAGTCTCTTACTAAATCAATTGTCATGCAGGAAAGTGTTGAGACTCACTTTTCTGGAGGAGTCTTGAAGACACAAGGATGTCAATTTCCCCTCAGATTCCTCCAGACACAAGAGAAGGATCCTCCCTCCACTTCTCCCAGAACTTTAAGATTCAATAAAAGGTTTTATTCTTTATTGTCAAACAAAATAAAAAAAAATCTGTTGGTGACTGAAGAGATGACTTAGCAGTTAAAGTGCTTGCATGTGAAGCCTAAGGACACAGGTTCAACTCACCAGAATCCACATAAGCCAGACACACAAGGTCATACATGGACACAAGGGGGCACAGCATCTAAAATTCTATTACAGTGGCTGGAGGCCCTGGCCTGCCCATTTTCTCCCATCTCTCTCTCTCTCTCTCTCTTAAAAATTAAAAAAAAGAAAGATTTCCCTTGGAAGAGTTGCCTTTACACACAATTGAGGCACTTTATTAACTGACATTAAGGTTTTAATGAGAATTAGATACAAAATTAAATTTTTTAAAAATTATTTCTCAAGGTAGAAATGGCCACATATTGATATAACCCTGTAAGGGAGATAGGAGAATCAACCAGTCAAACAGAAAAGAGCGGTTTCAGGTTCAGTGAGAGACTCCACTTCAAGAAAATAAAGTGGAAGAGTGATTAAAGGACACCTGATACTCTCTTCTAGCTTTGACACACATTCTCAAACACCAGAAATGCACCACGTTATACATACTGCACACACATGCAAAAATTAAATAAACAAAATAAGTAAATAGCATAATTTCAGTGTTATGACTGCTACATCTTGTTTGTGCATCTAGTTTTACTTTGTTATGTTTCTCCTAAATCTGAATTCACCTTCCTTTGCAAGGCGGATATTTTCAACTTGTTTTAATTATTTTCTATAATGCTTAAGATGATTTTAGTGTGTTTTAAAAATATTAACTATAACTTTATGTTACTATTTTGATGAATTTGGGAACTATTTTAATTATAAAATGATCCTTCCAATCCTAAGATAAGCATAATATATTCTTGATGGAATTTGGGGAAAAATACCTTAATATGACTTCTGCTACTTATTTCATCAAATATATAATTGCTATATTAAATAACTTTTAACTAATATATAAAAATATATGACATGCCAGCACAAGACACTAACTAAGTGTTATATGGTATATTAATATATGTATGTTGGGCTGGAGAGATTGCTTAGTGGTTAAGCGCTTGCTTGTGAAGCCAAAGGACCCCGGTTTGAGGCTCGATTCCCCAGGACCCATGTTAGTCAGATGCACAAGGGGGCGCACACATCTGGAGTTCGTTTGCAGTGGCTGGAGGCCCTGGTGCACCCATTCTCTTTCTATATATATGTATCTGCCTCTTTCTCTCTGTCTGTTGCTCTCAAAATAAATAAATAAAAACGAACAATATATGTATGCAATGTGCAACATTTAAATCAACTTAAATGTATCCATCCTTAAGTTCATAATTTCTTCGTGATGTAAATATTCATGATTATGCTTTCAATATTTTTGAATATACAACTTATTATTATCATCTACAGTCACCCATTCAAGTAATATGATGCCAGATATTATGCTTCTAAGTTTCTTCATTCTGCTCTTCCTTTTACTCTCACCGGAGTCTGGTAGCCACCATTCTCCTCTCCACTATGAGGGTGGCTCTATTTTAGTTTTTGCATATGAGTTTGATAATGCAGTATTTATCTTTCTGTGCCTGAATTATTTTACATACATACATACATACATATACTATATATACATATCTATATATGTATGTGTGTATATATATATGTGTATATATAGTATATATATACTATCATAAATGGAAAGACCTCATTTTTATTGCTAAATAATGTTTCACTGTATTCATTTGACTCATTTTCTTTTTAAATTGCTTTAAATTGAGATTTGAACAACACATGATTTAACAAAATAAAATAAATGACACCTCATATTTTCTTTATCCATTCATCAGTGGATAGACATTTATGTTGTTCCATCTGTGTGTGAGGACAACTGCAGTAGAAATGAGTTTGCAGAAGTCTCTTCGGTATAACTAATTTTATTTCCATAGGATTTTTGGTGCTAGGTCATCAGGTAGTTCAGTTTAATTGAGGTGTACCATGAATTGGCCATAAAAGCTGCACTAACAGACACTTCAGGAGCAATGTACAGGACTTATTTTATCCATATCCTTTCACTCACTACGTATCTTTAATATTGTTGATAATATCCATTAACACTGAAATAAGGTGATATATCATTGTGATCTTAATTTGAATTTCTCAGAAAAATTAGTGTAAGTGCACAAGTTTCATGTCTCTGTTGCTCTCTTTCTGTGTCTCTCACTCTCTCTGCCATGATGGTGGTGGTGGTGATGAGGAGGAGGAAGAGGGAGAGGATAAAGTCCAGGTCCTTGAGCACACTTGGCTGTACATCTTCTTAGAGGTGCGTACTTAGATATGCTGAGTATTCTTAATCAGGCAGTTCAGAGTTTTGTAATTGAGATGTTTTTGATTATCAATCCCCTTACAAATGTTTTTTCCAATACTGTAGGTTATCCATACATCATAATTATTGATTACTTTCCTATTGGGAAGCTTTTAACTTGATGTAATGTTATTTATAAATTTTTGCTTTGCTTCCCTGTCCTAAAGGTCTTGTACAGAATGAAAACATTACTCCTTTCTAAGGTCTAGAAAAGAAAATGTGTCATTAATTTCCAACTTTTAAGTCTTACCTTTTAGTCTTGAATACATTTAAGTGTTGATTTTCCTTAGAGGTGAGAAGTAGAACATTAATTTTATTCTTTTTTTCTTTTTTTTTTATTTGAGAGTGACAGACAGACAGGGAAAGAGGCAGGTAGATTGAGAGAGAATGGGCAAGCCAGGTCCTCCAGCCACTGCAAACGAACTCCAGATTCATGCGCCCCCTTGTGCATCTGGCTAACGTAGGTCCTGGGGAATCGAACCTTGAACCAGGGTCCTTAGGCTTCGCAGGCAAGTGCTTAACCACTAAGCCATCTCTCCAGCCCATGTTGTTTAGTTTTTGAGGTAGGGTTTCACTCTAACTCAGGGTAGCCTCGAACTCACAGCGATCCACCTACTTCTGCCTCCAGAGTGCTGGGATTAAAGGCATGCACCACCATGCCTGGCTGATTTTATTCTTGCATGCCTCTATTTTTAATTTTTCTGAGTATTGTGTTTTGAAAATACTGTCTTTTCTCTGATGTCCTTTTTAAGCACTATTGCCAAAATCTGATGACTATGTATGTATGCATTTACCTGTAGGATTCTATTCTATTCCATTTATCTGTGTCTGTTTTTTGTTTATTTTATTTTATTTTATTTATTTATTTATTTATTTATTTATTTATTTATTTTTTCCCATAGGGTCTTGCTCTAGCCTAGGCTGGCTTGGAATGCACTATGTAGTCTCAGGTTGGCCTCAAACTCACCTCATGGTGATTCTCCTACCTCTGTCTCCCATGCTGGGATTAAAAGTGTGTGTCACCACACCCAGTAATGTTGGATTTTATATGCTGTCATAAAGATTTGATTACAGCTATACAGTGTGTTTCATAGTCCAGTAGTAGAGTCTTGCCTTGGTCTTTTTATTTAAGATGAGTTGGGCTTTACTAGTGAATACAATATAGGATAATTGATTTAGTTTCCTTAAGAATATCATTTTGAATCTGGTTAGACTCTTTTCTTTGAATCTGTAGGTATTTTGGTATAATACAACTACCTTAACAACATTCCAGATCTTTAAAAGTGTTCAGCTTTTCCCTATACAATACAGTGTTAGATATTGGGTTATTATATATAATTTTTGTTATTGTGAGATAAATTCCTTCCATACATATTTTTAGTATTTTTATCATAAAATGATGTTTGATTTTTAACTAATGATTTTCCTGGATTTGCTGAGATCAATATATGCTATGATTTTTGTTCATTCTGTTGGGAACATGTCTCATGCTTATTTGAATATGTGCAATCATCTTGCATTCATGCAATGCATTTTTCCTGATCATATGTCATAATTTTTTCAATGTGTTTCTATATTCATTTTTCTAATGTTTTGTTGGGGATTTTTGCATCATTGTTCATGAAGGATATGAACTTGTAGTTTTACTCTTACTGTTTCTATGACTTTACCTGGTTTGGGAACCAAGATAAATTTGGCTTTGTATAATAGCAGAATAATTTCATTCTCTTCAAAATTTTGTAATATTTTTAATTAATTGCTGTTAGTCTGACTTTAAATGTTTTTAGAGGACTTGGGAGATGGCTTAGCTGTTAAGGCACTTGCCTGAGAAGCCTAAGGACCTATGTTTGACTTTCCAGATCCCATGTAAGCCAGACACACAAAGATGAGGTAAGTGCAAGGTTGCACATGCCCACTAGTTGAGGCAAATGGTTGTGCTCCAATTTCAGTGACTGAGGCCCTGGCATGCCAATTCTCTCTCTCTCTCACTTTCTTTCTCTGTAATATTTTTTAAGGTTTATTAGAATTCATAAGTAAAGTTATTTGGTCCTTGTATCTTCTTTATTCTTTTTTTTTTAGGTTTATTTTTTTTTTAATTTTTAGACAGAGAGAGAGAATTAGCATGCTAGGTCCTCAGCCACTGTAATCAAACTCCAGATGCTTTTGCCCCCTAGGGGGCATGTGCAACCTTGCACTTGCTGTACCTTTGTCTTTCTAGCTAATGTGGAATCTGGAGAGTAGAATATGGATACTCAGGCTTTGCAGGCAAGAGCCTTAAGCAGCCCTAGTCTTTCTTTTCAATTAGCATGTATTCATTATGCATAATGATCAGTTTCACAAAGACAATTTCATTCAAATATATTATGTACAATGAATGACCACTTCTTGCTTCCCACATTTTCACTATTTCCCTTCCATTTCTTACAGTCACATTTCTACTTTCATGTCATATATGCATGTGTAATTTTTATATACATACATGTATTTGTATATATATGCATGTATGTGTATAACACGTATATATATATGTATGTGTTTATATGTAATTTTTATCTGTAATTCACTTATGAAAGAAAATGTACAATATCTGTCTCTGTGTTTGGCTCATTTTGCTAACTGTGCTGATCTCTATTCCCACACACTTTTCCTGCAAATGACCTCATAGTATTCATTATGAGTGGACAAAAATTCATTGTGTAAGTAGACAATGTTTTAGTTATCCAATCATCTGTTGATAGACATCTAGGCTGAGACATTAGCTTGCTCAATATGACTAATGTGGATATATATGCATATATATACATATATACATATATACACATATACACATATATACACATACACACACACACACACACACACACACACACACACCTCCACACACACACAGAGGTATCTCTGTAGTATGCAGACTTAAATTACTTTTGGTATATTCCCAGGATTGGTATAGATGGACCATATGGTTCTTCTATTTTCAGTTTTTGTAGAACTTCATATTAATTTCCAGAGTAGCAAGACTATTTATATTTCTTCAAGCACTGCATAGAAGTAAAGTAGCCTTTTTTTTTTTTTTACTGTATTTGAGTCTATCTCTACTTTTTAGTCTTTAACATTTATTTTATACATTTAGGTGATATCAAATAAGTATATATTTACAAGTATTTCTTCTTGATAAATTGACTTTTGATAATTGTATGACACCCATCCTTGTCTCTTTTTACTATTTTGAGTAAATGTCTATCTCATGTAAGGATGCCCTGTTCAGCTATCTTTTGGATTACACCTGCATGAAACATAATGTTGTTGCTTTCAACTCTCTTTAAGTCTGTATATGTACTTAGAAAAGAAATGAATTTCTTGTACACAGTACCTAGTTTAGCTCTTTTTATAATCCATCTAGTCACTCTTTGTCTTTTAACTGGAAAATTTACTTTTAAAGTGATCATTAGTACATAAGGTCTTACTCTATCTATTTTTTTATTTCTTTCTCTCTGTCCCCTCTTGTGGCTAAGTGATCTATACCAGTAGTGTGTTTTCATTCTTTACTATATGTTTTTGCCTTGTAGTTACCTTGAGGTTTACAAAAACTTTCATATGATTTTTATCAGCTAGTTGGCATGATAGTAAGTTAACATAAACCAAACTGAACCAAAAAAAAACAATAGCAGAAACAATGAGATGAAATTCTGCAAGAAAGCATTACCATTACTCTACATTCTTCCTCGTGTTTTGTAAACCTATTTTCCATCTATAGAAAATTTCCCCTCTTTAAAAATTTAGTCATTATTCTTGTTTTGCCTTCAATATAAATATATGGATGGTTTATACATCATGTTTACAACATTAGCATATTTAGGATTTATCTGTATAGTTACTTCTACTAATGAGTTTTATATTACTCTCTTTCTCTTTTTACTCATCAGCCTCCCTTTTGCCACCAAGTCTGATGGTGAGTTGATTCATACTTTGAATTTATAGCTGCCAGGATTTGGAAACCCTGAGACAAACACCAGACCTGTCCCACAGGTGGAGGTAATAATGGATGAACAACCCTATCACAGTTGATCTTAGGTTTCTGTCATAGATGTGCCATTGCAAAAGAAGCATTGTTTGTAAGCTCTGTCTGTGGATTAGCTGTGCTGCTCTTGGTTGAGATATAGCTGTTAAGTCCAGTCCTTTATTAACCAGGGTGAATTCTAACCTATTACCTGGGATTTGCAGCCTGACATTTCCTAAAGGGATATGGACAAACATCTATTCACCCTAGCTGTCACCAGTGATCAACCAAAGAACTGATTACACCTTTGTCTCTCCCTGCCCTATTTGCACTTATCACTAGTGAAGGGTCTCCTTGGTCCTTATCAATTACTGCTCAACAACCTAGCAGAGGCACCTTGAGATGTTTGTAACCTTCTGGGCTTCCTGAGCCTGGTAACTTTCACTGTCTTGCTGATTCTTTTTTCATTTTTTATTGTTTTGCTTTTTCAAGGTAAGGTCTCACTGTAGCTCAGGCTGACCTGGAAATCACTGCAGTTTCAGGTGGCCTCGAACTCACGGCAATCCTCCTACCTCTGCCTCCTGAGTGCTGGGATTAAAGGTGTACGCCACCACACTTGGCGTCTTCCTGATTCTTATGAACCTACATACACCCCTCCAGAAAGGAATATTTAAGTCAGAGAAAATAGCTACCAAATAAAGCTACAAGACTTTCACAATCTTGGGGGAAAAGCAGAAGCTGCTGGATCCATTCTAATAATGAGAACAATGCAGGCTGAAACTAGAATCTGTCACAGCAGTACACATGTCTCTGACTGTGGCCAATTGGCTCCATTTGGAAGCTCTGGCTGCAGGTTGGGGCCCTTAATTCTGCCTTGTTCTGAAACCCACTGTGTGGGTCCAGCTCTGAACTCTAAGTCAAAATCCTCTGGACTTGCCTCCTGCTCTCTAGAGCAGGGCAAGAGGCACAGTCTCTGCCTTCTCTTCTATGTTGTTCCAGCAGCTCAGTCCTCATGATTCAGTTGCTGGGCTCTGTCCAGTATTACTAGTGTAACACTTGCTTCTTTGGGTATTATCCCTGGCCTATCCTCTCTCTTTTCTTCCCTAATCCTTTGCTAAAGTGAAGGCCCTCCTCTGGGGGTTGGATGGTAACTGCTTGATCGCACTACAGACTTACATAGAAGAGAACATCTGGTGACCTTTGTAACTCTCCTTCCTAGTATTTAGTTGTATGGTAAATAACATTTAGTTTGTCTTCAACTAAAATAAACCATATGAATTATCTTGCAGACAAGTTCTATGTCTGTGTAAAAAGAGTAGAGGAGCTGACTCTAGGAAACCTCAGTCCACTTTCAAGTTCTGGAGAAGACAGTCATCCTAGGTAACCTTTGATTTTAGGCAACCACATCACTTCCAGCTCTCCCTTCTGCTAGGACACAAGGCCTAATCTCTCTTGACCAAAAAGTAAAGGCCTGTTGGGGACGCCACAATACCAGCGTGTGTGTACAACATTCTTTTAGTCCCATCTTGGTTTTAGTTCAGTGTATATCTTCCAAATAGCTTAGAGTTCAGCTAGGTAACAGAAAACTGTTTTCTTTATGTTATAATCATTTCTATAAATCTTTAAAGATGACTTTATTTAGGTTGATCATTTCACCAAACTATTGACCAAGGAATTTAATGCTTTTCACCTTAAAAGATTTTTTTTAATGCTATGCATAGAATTAACTTTTGTTCTTAAGCCTATATATTCCTGCTCTGGATTTAAGGTTCTGTTCTTTACTTCACTGGACAACATTACATTGCCTCTTTCCTTCATTTAAATTTATTTTACTTAACTAAGTGGTAGATTAATTGAAATATATAAGACCATGGTTTTTTGAGGAAAAACCTTTAGTTTCAAAAGTCCACTATATTATCATAAACTGTGTTTTCACAAAGAGATTACAATGCTTAAAAAGACCACACTCAGGTTTCAAGAGCTCTGCCTGGGCTCACAAGCACATGAGAGAGACCTGCAGCTGTCTTCCTGCTTCACTGCAGCATGTCTTACTCTCCTTTTGACAGCACTGCCTTTTTCATGACCTGTTATAAACAGTATATACGAAGGAAACTAGTAAAATTTTTGTGCCTTAAAGGATTGTAGAAAATCACACAAGGAATAGAAATGTGTCAATATTAATGCTTAACATTGCTTAGTTATTAGAAAATGATTTTTTATTCTGAAAGCATAATACATGGATAATGATCAATATCTGTCTATATAAGAAATTCTAAATGGAGATTTCACATATACTTACCCAAAAACCCATTGTAATTTAGTGATGTTAGCATAGTCTTTTAATGCAAATTCTGCTATAATATATTCTATTCCTATTGAAACTATATGATCGACTAATCAGAAAAGACTGAGAATTATACATGTTTGGGGATAGAAAGATTATTTAGTGGTGAAGGTGCTTGCAGATGAAGACTAAGGACCAAAGTTCAATTCCACAGAACCCACATAATGCATATGGTGGCACAGAAGTTTGGAGTTCATTTGCACTGGGTGGAGGCCCCGGTGTGCCCTTTCTGTCCCTCCCCCCCACCTCTAATAAATAAATATCCAAAAGAAAAAAATGAAATTATACATGTTTTAAAAACAATGTAGCATGAACATTTATTATTGATAGGCTTCAAAGGAAATACACCTTTCAAAGACAAAGATGAACAAAATGTATATTTAATAATTCTTAAAATTTCTTTACTATATTAACCCATGAACTATAATATCAGGACTAATAAGTTAATATGCTACAAAAGAAAAATCACTTCACTACAGCTAAGTAGGTCGCACTGTACCTATTGTATAGTATATTGTGTACCTGACATTTTAACAACATCATAGTATCTATGTCAAGGGATTTTCCTATGGTACTAGGCTTCAAGAGAGAAAGAAAATTAATTTCCACTGGTATTGCACTCAATCCAAGTAAATTCACATGGGAGAGAACAAAGACTAGTTCAAGAAAATGTGGAAATTGAGGGCAATGGAAGCTGCTTTATCTATCTGTGTCAGGTTCCATCTAGTACATCACTGTGTCTTCAGTCAATGTGATAAAAGGAGCAGACCAGAAGAGCCAATAAGTACTTAATTTTTAGTTTGGAGAAGAGTTAACATTAAAACGCTCTATCACTATAATTACAAATAATTATGATGTCACAAATGTATCATATTTTGTATATAGAATCTATGTAGGACCTGTTATTATATATGTAATTTGTGTAATAATCTATGTATGTAACAAATGTACACATTTATAACATTCATGTACTCATTGGGCAAACACATCATAAGCACCAGCAGCATGATTGAGAAGAATACATGGTAGAAAACTCCTGTCTTCCCAATTCCCTGGATGCTGAGTAAGGAGGATGGTGAGTTAAAGGCCAGCCTGGACTACATAGTGAATACATGTCTCAAAGAAAAGAACGAAATCATATACTAGACAACAGAGACAAAGGTACACAAACAATCATCCTTTTTGAATTAATAGAACATGATGTTGCAACTCCTTCACCAACTAGCTGTTGTGTGAACTTTTTTTCTGAAGACATTTATGAGCAGTTGCTTCCATAGGTAGGGTATCTGGCTATTCCATCAAAGTTTTCTTTGGATAGCTAAAGAACATATTGGGCAACTTGTGTAATGTATTCTTTTTTTTTTTTTTTTGGTTTTTTGAGGTAGGGTCTCACTCTGGCTCAGGCTGACCTAGAATTCACTGTGTAGTTTCAGGGTGGCCTTGAACTCTCGTGTGTAATGTATTCTTAAATAACACACCCACATCAGATAAAGAATATATGATATATTGATAGATCTATTTGTCACATTAGATTTTAAAGAAGTATAACTCTGGAATTATGAAACATGTATATTCATATACATAGAACAGAAAAGGAAATAGAAGTTTAAAGAGAAAGGTTAAAAATATGCATGTTTTGATATCAAGGCCATTTTATGTCTGGAGCGAACACATTGTAAGGAGTCCTACCCTTCCTTTGGCTCTTTCATTCTTTCCGCCACCTCTTCCGCATTAGACCCTGAGCCTTGGAAGGTGTGATCGAGATGGTACTCTAGTCACTTCTTTCCAGCACCATGATACCTTCTGAGTCTTCCCAAGGTCACTGCCATCTGAAAAGAGAAGATTCTCTACCCAAAGTGAGAGTGGCATTAATATATGGGTACGAATATTAAGAGAAGTGCTTATTAGGCAGTTTGATAAGCATAGTATATACACTTATCCAGACATCAGCAGATGTTACACCCATAGGGCTCATGACTAACCCTGTTTTGTGCCTGACACTACCTACACAAGACCATCATAAGAGAAGGGAAAGATCATGACATCAAAATAAAAGAGAGATTTATTGAGAGGGGGAGGAGATATGATGGAGAATGGAATTTCAAAGTGGAAAAGGGAGCGAGGGTATTACCATGGAAATCAAGGAAAATGTTTTAAAAAATTGAGAAAAAATTAAATTTTTTAAAAGAGAAGAAAATATTTTAAGACACAAAAATAAAAAAATAGTGCATGCACATTGAGTATGAATATTTACTTGTTTAATACATAAAAATTAAAACAGCAAGCCAAATCAGTTTATCTCTTAGTTATTATTCTGGGTAAATGTCTTACTTAGTGGGTGTGAATCACACTGAATTCTCACCATTTAAGAAAAAGGGTATAGGTTGATTCTCAGTTGTTTAGAAAATTGTTAATGGCACAAGGTTATGTATTTAATTGTATGAAACAATTAGCTCTGCATAAAAAATACAGCATCAACAACAACAAAGCTGTTCTTCCAACACAAATCACACCATTAAGGGCGGTCAACCATCCCAGCAGAACAATCCAATGGTCCCATTGGGATGGGTGCAACATATTTTCTCCCCTGGAAGAACAATTAAATATGCATTTCCAGCTGTTGGCAGTTCAGCAGTGGCATCTTAATTTAGGAAGACATCTTTGCAACAGAAGTAACCATATCAGTGATAAAACAACAGCCATGGAAGCTAGATAAATATAAGCAAAAAATAACATAGAAAGTGAACAATACCCACTATGTTAAAAACACATCTATGTGACAGTTTTGGACTTGCAATGAATCCTCAGGATGAGTTGAGTCATAGCTGACAGCTGAAGTTCAGCTGCCTGGGAGCAGCCCTGCTACTGAGTAAAGCAGAGCAAGGAAGTGGTATGGGCAGGTATTCCGAGGACTCAGGATGCAGCAGCTGCTCAACAGGTCCTAGTTTTCTCTCTGACTATGCTCTGTCCATTCAGATCTGTTCTCTCCCTTGGAGTTATGCCTGAAGTGGTGATTCCTATGAACTCATCACTCAGGTTCTCCTTCCCTTCCATTTATTTATTTAGTGAGAGGTAAAGAGAGATAGAGAGCAGGTGAATGGGTTCACCAGGATCTCTAGCCACTGCAGACTCCAGGCACATGTACCATCTTGTGCATCTGGCTTTACATGCTGGAGAATCAAACCAAGGTCCTCAGGTTTTTCAGGCAAGTCCATAGCCGCTTATACATGGCTTATGCATCAGGCAAACTTGCCCTACCTTTAAGACATCACAGTTCCTGAGCAGAGGCAGAGGCCAAACATCACCTTGTCATATACTGTTTAATTCCCAATATTATTGAATGCATTAATCTAATGCCAGGCTCATTGTCCTGGATTTTCCAGACAGAAATATATTTTCATTCATGGTATTTTCTTCTTCCTATGATTACATAATAATCACTTTAAAATCACTTTTGCATTGAAAAATAACTCATTTGAAAATTGCACCAACCATCAGTGTTAATAGCTAGATAAATTCTCACAAAGTGAACACGTCATGGAACCAGCAACCACAACAAGGAACCAAACTATCCTAGACACTCCTAGAGTCCTGCATCCCTGTGCCCTAAGCTATCCCTATCCCCAGTGGTCAAAATTATCTTGGCTTTACTGACAAAGCTATTTTACTCTCTTCAGTAGAGTTAGGTACAACCATGGAGCATATGCTCTTTCATATTACACTTAGCTCTTTTGTCCAGTCTTAGACCTTCCTGCATTTCCTCCCTTCATCTCCTCTCTTCACCCTATTTCAGTATCTTTCTGAAGTCTAGAAAGAAATAAAGCTAAATTTTTGAAAATCTGGAATTATTTTCCTTGCTTTTTGCTGCACAGTCACAAGCCTAGCATGTTGCTTATTAGAAATATTCCTTAAAAAGTGACCCCTGCGTTTATTCATTTGGAGACTTACAAAGTCCTCTGTCTTCATGGTTTAGCACCACATAGAGATAGCTTCCTCTCGTCTATGAGCCCTACCTGGTTCATGTCCTGATTAAGACACCCCCATAGCGTTCAACAATTTCTTTTTCCCTGAAACAAGTTTTTACATGCAATCCTAACCCAAATCAATCTCAAACTATCTCTCATCTATGAATCTTAGTTTTGGTTCATACAACATTTCAACATTCCAATAGTGTGTTCAACAACTTTCTGTCTGAAACAAGTTTTGTATCTCCAGTCCTCTCCCAAGTCAACAACAAAATATGTAGTGCTTTAATAGTGGGGTCAATCTAGCAGACCCTGAACTGCTTTATCAATGGCTCAGTATATCCTTCCCATCAAGAATCTCAATGTGGTTGTCAACCTGGGTCCTCCTGTTATTTTTGTTATACTACATTTTTATTTTATTCGTTTTTTGAAATCAACACAGCACTCTATAGAACTCTAATCTATGCATTGGCTTCTTCCTCTGGTAACTACCGAAAATCACTGCTTTGGTGACCACCATTTTGAATAGCAATAGAGTATTACTGTGGATTTTTTTATTACACTGACCACCCTAATTTATAATCATAAGTACTTGTAAAGCATTTCATACTTCCCCAATGTCAATAGTTAGACTTTCTTCTATTTTTCTGACACTTCCTTCTTTTTTGGCTATTGCCTCCACATGATCTCTGTTTCCTTATGTCTTTCATTATCTCTGTATAAATTCTATGTCCCTATTGTCAGAATTACTCTCATAGTCATTAATCTAACATGGTCTTGTGAGTATCTCCACTAGTATCCTTCTTGTCCTCGAAAACAATAGCCAACATTCTTTTTCAGAGCTGTTATAATCCGCAAAAAATTACACAAAATACTCTCTTTTGCTAATTTCGCCTGTCTCTCATGCTATTGTGGTATTGATTTGTTTTGCTAAGAAAGTTCTATTCCTTTGTTCAACCTATCAAAGTGCTATCCTGTCCTATCACAAGCTTGAAAGTGGATGAAATGCTCTATTATTATTATTATTATTTTGTTTATTTATTTGAGAGCAACAGACAGAGAGAGAAAGACGGCGGTGGGGCAGGGGAGAGAAAGAGAGAATTGGCATGCCGGGGCTTCCAGCCACTGCAAACAAACTCCAGATGCATGCGCCCCCTTGTGCATCTGGCTAACATGGGTCCTGGGGAATCGAGCCTCAAACCAGGGTCCTTAGGCTTCACAGGCAAGCGCTTAACAACTAAGCCATCTCTCCAGCCCTCTATTATTTTTAATTTATTTAAAATCATAGTTCCCTACATTTCTATTTAATGTTTTCCATTGGTCAATTAGGGGGGTCATTTCTGAAATGATGGTGACATCAGATATGTTACTTAAATGCTGATGGATGGGGATAAGTGCCCTTGCATAAAACTTCAAAAATCATTAACATACAAAATAAATTGCAAAAAGTGTATGTGTGTGAGTGATATATATATATACATATACATATATATATATACATACATACATACATACATACATACATACACACACACACACACACACACACACACACACACACACACACATATATATATATATATATATATATATATATATATATATATATATATATATACAGGTTTCTCAAGGCAGGGTCTCACTCTAGTCCAGGTTGATGAAATTCACTATGTAGTCCCAGGGTGGCCTTGAACTCTCAGTGATCCTCCTACCTCTGCCTCCCAAGTGCTGGGATTAAAGGCATGCACCAACATACCCAGCAACATTCATATTTAATAGTATTATTAATCAGATATGTGGTCTGTTCTCCATAAAGTCAATGCATGTAATGGAAGTAAGAATAGCATCATACAATGAACACTCATTTGATCTAAGTGAGAACAGTATGTATGGACACCATTTCTTCTCCTGATTTAAATGAAAATGTTTTAACTTTCTCCAATTAATATTTGGTTGGCTGTAGGATTTGTCATAAATAGTTCTTATATGGAAATATGCTTATTCTATTCGTAGGGATTCAGGATATTTTTAAAAAATTTATTTTAAATGTTTTTTAATTTATTTTTTATTTATTTATTTGAGAGTGACAGAGAGAGAAAGAGGTATATGGATATATATATATATATATATATATATATATATATATATATATATATGGAGAGAGAGAGAGAGAGAGAGAGAATGGGTGTGCCAGGGCCTCCAGCTGCTGCTAATGAACTCCAGAAGCATGTGCCCCCTTGAGCATCTGGCTAACGTGGGTCCTGGGGAATCAAGCCTCAAACTGGGGTCCTTAGGCTTCGCAGGCAAGCACTTTACTACTAAGCCATCTCTCTAGCCCATGGATTTTTATTTTATGAAGTGATATAGGATTCAGCCATAACTTTTCTGCATCCAGTGAGATCACCATGAGATGTCTATCCTTGAGTCCATTTCTATGATGGAACTTATTGATTTGTGCATATCGAATCATGCCTGTGTGCTAGTGGAATAATTCAAATTTGATTATGAAAAAAAAATGTTCTAGAGGTTGGGAATGAGTCAGTGAATTTAGTGAAGCTTCACACACAAGCATGAGAACATGAGCTTGACTACCCAGGACCCAGGGAAAATGCTCATTGTGGTGGCCCAAGTCAGTGAGCGACATTTTCTCAAAGAATATGGTGGAAAAGCTCGGTGTGGTGTGGCACGCCTTAAATCCAGGCACTTGGGAGGCAGAGGTAAGAGAAGCACCATGAGTTCAAGGCCACCCTGAGACTACATAGTAACTTCCAGGTCAGCCTGGATTAGAGTGACACCCTACCTTGAAATACCAAAATAATAATAATAATAATAATAATAATAATAATAATAATAATAATAATAAGGTGGAGAAATTAGAAACATCTGACCCCAATCTCTAACCTCCATGTACACACAAACATAAACATGCACCCAGGTATACCTACTCCCATCACACACATGCAGAACTATGTTGGAAATAAGATCATTTATACATAAATTTAGTCAGATTATTAAAAAAAAATTATGAAAGGCATCCAACTTTAGGACAAATACAAATGGTTAACCTAACAGGAGTGAATAAAAAAAGAAAACATTAACCAGATAAGAACACATGTAATAGTGAGGTATAGGAGCATATTTTAAAATAATATTTAGATTAGACACACAAAATGATGATGTTTCCCAATGGTATTTTTTACATATAATTCCATTATACTTGGTTCTCTTTCATCTTTCCTCATGGGCCCTACCCCTTCTTCCTAGTCCCATCCATCCCCACAAATAATCCTCCCTTCTGTTTTCACCTAATATGTATTTGCACCTTTCTTTTTCTCCTTTAAAGGCACACACACACATACACACACACACACACATACACACAAATGTAGATTCCATGCAGGAGAGAAAACATATAATTTATCTTTCAGTTCTCCTAGAAATGTCATGATTTCATTTTTCTTTATTGTTAAAAATCTTTGTCTTGTAACTGTACCAGTTTCTTTATCTGTTCATCTGGTGACAATACCAAGGCTGTTTCCATAACTGGCTACTATGAATAGTTTAACAATAAACATGGATGCACACATATCTCTGTGGGATGTTAGAGTCCTTGGGTATATCCACAAGAGGGGTATTTTAGAAGATTTTGGACTTATGTTAACATTTTGCTGCTAAATTATGGAAAGATGTGTCAGTAACCATTCCTGATAACAACTTGAACTTAGATCATATGTTCTAACAGACATTTGTTCAAAACGTATTTATTATAAAATGAAAGCTATAAAATATCTGTATATACTCATTCTCTTCAAGAACATGTTATTCTTTTTTTAATTTTTTTTGTTTATTTTCATTTATTTGAAAGTGACAAAGAGACAAAGAGGCAGATATAGAGAGAGACAGAGAGAGAATGGGCACGCCACTGCAAATGAGCTCCAGACACGTGTGCCCCCTTGTTCATCTGGCTAACGTGGGTCCTGAGGAATCAAACCTAAAACTGGGGTCCTTAGGCTTCACAGGCAAGTGCTTAACTGCTAAACCACCTCTTCAGCCCAAGAACACTTTATTCTTTTAAAATTTATTTTCTAAAGTAGATTTTTTTAGCACTTCAAAATGTTATTGAAATACACTTTAAAAAGGAAATGGTATTATTCTTTAGAATTTGCAATATCTGAAGAAGTTGTAGCAAAGGCAATTCTGAGAACATTCTTTTATACTTCAACAACATTGTCAGAAGACCTTGAGGCAGCAAGATAAAGAAACATATGCAGTCTTATTTGCATGAACAAAATTCAGAGCTATGATAATCTTGAGAAGTAAAATTATGAATTGCATTAAATTTTTTATCTAGAAATTTTCACTTAGACTCCATTATTACTTTTTGAAATGTGCTTACAAACAATATGGATCTAGACATCTGAATTTTTCATTAATTAGGAGGAAAAAAAAACTTAAGTCTCATTGCTTTTAGGATAAATAGCTCTGCAAATGGCAAACTTTTATTTTTCAAATATCAGAACTGAGTCAAAAGAATGGGGAGATGATTCAGCAAGTAAAGTGCTTATGCAGGCCTAAGGACTCACGTTTGGATCCCCAGAACCTACATAAAGCCAGACACAGTAATGTGTTCCACTCTTTGGATAGTCATGATACAAGAATATGGATGGAGGAGAATGCAATTGAATCAGGAGAAAAATATTCAGTGATAAGTGGGAGCAACTGACGATTTCTCTATTGAAGCCACAATAAGAATTCAAGGGGGATTCCAAGATCTCCTTCATTCTCTTGACTTCACTCTCAATGTAAATGGTAAGAGATACAGTAGGTATCAATGTCCACTCTTCACATGCCAATGTTGGCCACTATGATCAATGCTCACTCTACAGGTGCCAAAATTTGCCTGTAGGAATTCATTCTTGAGTTTCAAATACAAAACTAGGGTAAAATTATAATTGTCCTACTTTCTCACCAAGTCTAATCCCTAAGTGATTAACTGCAGATATAATGGCAAAGAAATACAACTGACATACACGTTACTATAAGCTCTATGCCAGACCAGTCATCACAAAGGCAAGGCTGCTGAACACCTGTATAAAAATGATAGAAACAAGTAAGAACAAACATGTATAAAAGGGAAAATATGATTTACCTGAAAGACAGGAAAATAATGTTTTCACAACAAGTGAAATGAAGTATGAGACACACAAATTAGAAACACAACAAGTTATGCATGAACAGAGGAAGAAAACTCCAACAAGCCTGATATACTAAATAAGAAATACTAAATATTTTACCAGTAATTCATATATAATATTTGAAAATAGTTGATGAAAGTGAGGGAAGAATGTTGTGAAAGAGGTTATTTTAATGTTTTAGACATAGGAAACAGAAATAGTAAAGTAAATGAGACTACAGTGAGATAAATTAAAGCATTATTTTGAAGGAATAATCATGTTTCTGAAAGCAATATCAAATTTTACACAAAATTTAATTGTAATATTGACAAAAACTGATAGAAGTTGGTAATTTGTGCACATAATTGTTTCAGAGGTCCACACGATGGGGGTTGGCAAAACAAATGTAAAAAATACTTGTAATATATTCCTCAAAATTTTCTATTATGGAAATAAAAGATATTTCTTGTATTTTTTTGTATTGATTAATATTTATGTAAATATGCATAAATGGAATGTTAATGAATATACAAATATATAGCAACATTGTTATTTCAGTCAGAGACTTTTCTATAATATATTGTGAACATAACCTATAACTTGAGAATTTCTTTCTCCTACAAAAAAAATATTGGAATAGAACACATTCTTTTGTGAGCAAGCTGCTACCTATAAAGAGATGAGATACTTTCCACATTGCATCAAACAATAATTTTAAATCATGAGAGTAATACTTCTGATACATAATGCATTTTCACATTCTCTAGGAATTGATTCACCTGTCAAAAGCATCCAATGGTTTGGAAATAGTTTACTGAAAAAAATCAAACTTATCATAGTTTCATGTTTTTGTACTTCTATTCAAAACTAACTTCTTGAAGTCTGTATTACCATCTCTTAGATGTTAGAGATATCTGGGGCATTTTCAATTTTTATATGGAAACTTCATAAATGTACAAAGTGATTTGTTTGTAACTTTCTTAAATGTACATCTGAAATAATTATAATTGTATGTAAAAGCTCAAATGGATGATTTTCATTAGCACATAATGATTTTCTAATGTTTAGCTTGTAGAATCAAAAACACAGGGACTTTTTCTATGTTTGTGAGTTGTACCTCTGGTAAGATTTAATGACTAGTTTCCAAGAAATATTGTATATTGAAAAGTTGTAATTATTCAAGTTGAGAAAATTGGAGATTATGTCAATTAACTTAACTTTGACTTTTAATAAATGTGTTAGTAATTTGTATTGTTACAATACCACACTCCAGTGCCACTCTTAGTATAATCTTAGTATAGTTATGAGAAAACACTTAAAGTAGATTAAGATCCATCCTACAAAACATTTAGTAATAACCCTTATAAAATGATAGGACCTGAGAAGCAAAGAAAACCTCAGAAAGTTATAGATTGGAAGAAAGCAAAAGTTAAAGAGTTTTGATGCTAAATGCAACACAGCAATCGGGATTGTATCCTGTCACAGAAAACTATTAATGTAAAAATGTATGAACTGTGAGTAAAGCTAATAAGTCATGGTAATGTTTTTAGGTTTTTGTTGTTGTTGTTATTGTTTGGTTTTGGTTTTCAAGGTAGGGTTTTGCTCTAGCCCAGGCTAACCTGGAATTCACTATGTAGTCTCAGGGTGGCCTCGAAATCACAGCTATCCTCCTATCTCTGCCTTCCAGTGTTTTTATGTTTGTTTGAGGAAGGGTTTCACTCTAGCCAAGGCTGACCTGGAACTCACACTAGACCCAGGCCTGCTTTGAACTCACAGTAATCTTAATTTCAGTATGATGGCCATTATAATAACTATGGAAATAAATCTCTGAGAATGACTATGAGGGAGTTTCTAGCTTAGGCTAATTGAGGTGAGAAGATTCACCCTAAATGTAGGTGACACCATTTTCTCAGCTGGAGTCTTGGGCTTAGTAAAAATGAAAGAATGAATTGGAGTGATAACAACCTCATTCATCTCTTTCCACTTCCTGACTGAGGCTGCAACATATCTTGCTGCTCTGTACTCACGCCACCACGCTCAACCTGCCTTGATGGACTGTGTCTTCTCAAACTACTGAGCAAAATAAACTCTTCATTTCCTAAGTTGCTGCTTATCTGGTCGTTTGTCACAGCAATGAGCAAAGTAACAATGTGTGATCTGGTCACTTTTGGTCACCATAACAAATCACCAGTGAAAACACTGGAAGGGAGGAAGATATATTATGTTCCATGGTTTCCCTGAGTTCAGAAGTCCATCCATGGTCAGCTGACACCATTGCTCTTATGCCTCAGGCAAAGCAGAAACATCATGGTACAAGGGCATTGCAGAGGAAAATTTCTGCCATAATGCAAGCAGGAAACCGTGACAAAATAGGCTTGTGAAGATGATAAGCACTGCAAATCATAGTTCGGTCACTTACTATAGTGGTTTGAATTCCCCATAAAGCTATGTGTTTCTAATGCTTGGTACCCAGCTGGTGGAAATTTGGGAGATGGAGCTTTGGTTGAAGAGGTGGGTTGCTAGGGGCAGGCTTTTAGATATTATACTCCATCTTCCCCTTTTGTCAGATGTGATCTCACTGTCTTGCTGCTATCCTCTACCTGCTATAGCAAGAAGTGATGTCCAGCCTCTGCTCTAAAACTATCCTTTTCCTGCCATCCTAAAGCTTTTCCTCAAAACTAAAGCCAAAATAAACCCTTTCCTACCATTAGCTGATTTTGGCCTAGTATTTTGTCCCAGCAATGAGAAGGGAGGACGATAACTACAACACCTATTTCCTTCAACCATCTACTGGCAATCATCATATAGCCAGTTGTCAATTTATTGCTGCATTTAATTTAACACCCTCATGATCCAGTTACCTAATTTCACCTTCATCTTGGGAGAGATATTTTAACACATGAGTCTTTGAAGGGACATCAATATTTAAATCATAACATTCTACCCTGGCTACTAATTGATTCTTTTCCATCTAATAATGTAAAATGCATTCCGTCCATCTCCAGGCTTTCCTGCAACCTTAAGAATTTTATCATTTTTCAAAAGTCCAATTTCAAACTCTACTATGAGACAGGAGTTTGTGGGTTGCTGTTAAGTCCAAAGTAACATTACATCCTTCGTACAACAGTTGGACAGGGTATATATGCCCATGCCACAAGAGAGGAACAGGAAAATGAGAAAGAAGATTTAGATCAAAGCAAGACTGAAAGCCAATAGGGCAAATGAACATTAAATTTTACAGCTCCACACCTGTAATCCAAGACCCAGGATAGCATGATAGGATGATGGGAGCTCAAAGGGCTCAGAAAGCCCCAACCTATGACATGGACAGTTACAGACTGCTTGGCCACTATCTTGGGGTAGCTGTTTGCTGTGACATTCCTTGACAGATGTTGCATATTCTAGGCATGTCTCACATCTGAAGGTCCCCCTTTGCCACTTTGATTATCTATCAGAGTTCCCTGCCTCACTTTGCAGGAGATGCCTGTAGGGACTCTAACCCTATAACATATTTACCAGCCCCTCAGATATCTCTTTGAAACTTTGACAGAAGCCTCACCACTCTGAATTCTGCATGCAACTAAAACAACACAAGCTGAATGGCTTGTCAAGTTGAAAATGGAGAAATACTAACTTTGTTTTCCTGAGGTAGGCTGGGCATGTCAAAGAAACTCTGTAATGAAAAGAAAATTTTCCAACTGATTTGACATCTTTACACCTTTGAACCTACCTCTGGTCAGTTCCAAAAAATTCCATCAGGGAATCCCACTTTATGGATCTAAAGTTTGATTTTCTTTAATCAGGAGTCTACTTCTTTTTATGTTGTTTTTTTTTTCTAATTCACATATACTAATTATATATAGTAACAGGTTTCCTGATAACATTTTTATACATGTACATTATGTCCATTCATCCTTTAATCCCCTTCCCTGACACCCCTCGGACCCCTTTTCCTATGTCCACTATCTTTTTTCTTTTTTCTTTTGGTGATCTAATGGATTTCATTAGGGTTGCTTACAGGAATATGTATGAGGCCTTATTTATAGAAGTATGAGTACCTCACCACAGGTTACAACACTGAAGAAGACAGCTCTTCTCCATTAACCATTATCTGCATGTAAATCCATAGGGAGAGTAGTGGCCTGAGTATCTCCCTACTCCTTGACAATATGGTAATGATCCAAATGTTTGACAGTATAGTAGTCATATCATGTCTAGAAGTAAGCATCCCATACCACTCTTTTCTTCCTCTAGCTCTTACACTCTTTATGCAGTTTTTTTTTTTCCCCACAATATTCCCTGAGTCTTCAGGGATAATATATATGTTGCATTTATGGCTAAGCATTCAATGGTCACTTACTCTCAGTACTTTGACCAGTTAAGAGTCACTACAGTTACCACTGACCACTGTACAAAGAAGTGGCTCTAATCCATAGCTCTAATCTACATACATAAACATAATTATTTAGAAGAAAATAGACAAGAATATCATGTCCAATTAACAAAACAACTGCATTACCTTTCCTAATTGGGCCTAAAATCTCCTCCTATGGATCAAGAATCAAATCCAATCAGAACACAGTTGGTTACACCAATAACAGACTTGCTATTATTATACCCATGGTCCACAGCTGATGTGTTGATGACAGTTTTCCCTTGTAGCCTGCTTAGCACCTTCTGGCACTATGAACCCTAACTAGCACCAGGAAGCTTCCATCCCAGTTAAATTATTTTTAATTATATCAATCTTTTAATCAATCACATTTTTATTGGCTTTAACTCTACTTGCTTCTTTTGTGGCCAATCTGAAAATTGTTCTAATCGTTCTGCTTTGCTTTCTGTTAACAATTCTCATCATAAATCTGGAAAAATGCCTGGGAAAACCCATGTTACGTGTGGAACCACCTTAGAAATTCTGGCACCAACTTAATACATCTACATCCATTACCTTTAAACTCACCTTCACACAAAGTTTCATAGTATTGATAAGGTGTAAATATGCTCTTTGCCAGAATATAACATGAATGTCTTCTAATTCAATTCATAATATATTCCCCATTTCCACTGGAAACTTCATCAGCATAGCCTTTTCTGTTCACATTTGCATTAGGATTCTGGTTTTTTGAACTTCCCACACTATTAAGCATTACCTCTACATTTTAGACTTTCCCCTACTTTCTTCTCCAGACCTTTTCAAATCTCTGATGCAAAGCATTTCCTTTCAGTTGATTTTACATCACATAATCAGGTAATGTCATTTCAAGGCCCCAAATCCCATTATGAATTTTATGTTAATCACTTTTTTGTGACTGTGACTAAATACATGAAAAAATAATTTAAGAATGGGAGGATTTATTTTGGTTCACAATTTGAATCCCTCTTCATCAGAATCTATGGCAATACTGAGCACAAAGTCAGAAAGGAATGGCAAAGTTAAGCTATGCATGCTATGTGGTAAGGAAACAGAAAGAGTGAAAAAAGAGGGTCTAGAGTAAAAGCCACCCTTCAAACTCATTCCTCCCATACTTCTCTCAATTAGTTCCCCCTCCCTAATAGCCTATTTCTTATGAACCAATGGCTGCTGAAAGCAGCACCTTATGATCTAATCATTTCTCAGTGGTGTCACCAGCTGATGAACAACCCTTCAATGCATGAGCCTTTTAGGACCCCTTCATATTCAAACCATAGCAATGATGAATGTCTTTGTTGATAAACATAATGATTACAGAATATGATAGCTATAAGAGAATTCTGGGTAATAGATAGGTGGAAATGTTCCCTAGAATCTTTTTATTTTTCTGCACATTCATAATTATTTAGAGATAAAACGGGGATGGTGAGATGGCTCAGTGGTTAAGTCTGCATCCTTTGCAAGTGTGAGGGCCTGAGAGCCTGTTGTTTATATGAGATCTGGAGATTCATACTCTAGTGGGTCCCTCAGGCCCTCACACTTGCAAAGGATGATCTTCTCAGAGCCCTGTAAACCCTAGAATCAATAAAGAGACTCTTGCTCCAAACAAAACCTGGGGCAGGAGGGGGACACCTGACAGTCTGCTCTGGCCACCATAGGTGAGTGCCTCCCACTACAGGCAACTATATGGGGTACAACACCACACCAAACATACACACGTGCAGACACACACACACCTCACATTACACACACAAATAAAATGAGATGGTTCTTAAAATATTAAAATAATTTTTCCTTCTGTTCATGTTAGGAGGCAAGCGAATAAATGGTTTTATCTGTGTGCATAGCCTCTTCTTACCTAATTTCCATTTTTCCAAATAAATACTTGGCAAATGAGTAATTATTTCCTTCCAGGCAGTAGTCTGTAAATTAATCTATATGGGTTTTAACTTCATATACTTCCTTTGAAACAGCCTATGCATCTAGAAATGAAGGAGTTTGGTTCCCCAGGACCCAGGTAAAGCTGGAAGCCAGTAGTGCATGCTTCTATTGTCCCACCACTTCTAATGGCACTGGGAGGCAGAATAAGGAAATGCTGGAGACTGCCTGGCATTTCCAGAATCTAAACCAGAGACTCTGTCCCAAACGAGGTGAAAGGTGAAAACTGATGCCTTGAATTTTTCCTCTGACTTCCACATGTTTGCCATGACCTGTACAGGTTCACACAAACATATACTAAACACATACATACATGCATGCATACATACACATGTATGGATACTTATGGAAGACATAGTTTAACCTCTTAATGAAAAACGGTTGTCCATGCTTTTCTCATTTTGTTGCTATTATCAGTAAAAATGACTATGTTGTACATTTTACATATAATATCAATAATTGAAGCATTAAGATAGCAATAAAGCCATGAATGATAGTACATACCATAACCCACCACTCCAGAGACTGAGGTAGGTGGTTAAAAGTTCAATGTCAAGCTGAAGAGATGGCTCAGCAGTTAAGGTACTTCCCTTAAAAGCATAACAACCCAACTTCAATTTCCCAGTACCCATGTAAAGCCAGATGCACAAAGTGGTACATGAATATGGAGTTTGTTTGCTATGACCAGAGGACAGTGTGTGTTAATTATTTTTTTCTTTCTCTCTCTTTACATGCCTCTATTGACTCATAAATAAATAAATAAAACATATTTCAAAAGGCAAAATTATTTTAAAAAATAAAAATGTTTGATGTCATATTAATTAGGCCTTATCTCAAACAAGCAATAACAGCAAAGGTATTAACAAAAGTAATGAACAGAGCTATTGAGATGGCTAAACAGTTAGCATGCTTCCCAGCAAAGAGAAGGACCCAGATTCAATTCCCCAGTACCTATGTAAAGTTAGATATACAAAGTGGCTCATGCATCTGGAGCTAGTATGCAGTGGCTAGAGGCCCTGGCATGCCAATTCTCTATTTCTATCTGCCTCTGCCTCTATCTATTTCTCTTTCTCTCTCTCAAATAAATAAAATATTATTTTTAAAAGTAATGAACAGATATTCCTACACACCAGAAGAAATATATAGAAAGTAAAAACATCTTCATCCATAAGCAAATAGAATCACTTGCATAATAATTGTGATTGTTAATAGAATTTGTATACTGAATTGTCTGTTCAATGATCTGCAAACAATTTCTACACAATGACTGTGAAAAATTGATAACATGAAATATTGTTTATCTTGAAAAGTATCTCTTTGGTAAGAAAATGTAAATTATGTAAAGAATGTAAGAGAAAAAATAACTTAATTAGTATGTACTGCACTTGTACAAATGCCATTACAACATACAAATAAGCAATTAGTTTCTAAATCCCATTTTATTCTTTAAAACTCCACTACTTTTTTCTTCTTCTTAGAGAGAAATGACTGCTGTGGTGATGAGCATAGTTCAAGGAAAAATACATTTAGTAAAATATTTCATACGTGCACATTGAAATCACCCATTTGATCATTCATTTTATTAATAATCAGAAACTGTCACTAAAACTCATTAATGTATTGCAAACCTACTCTGCCTTCTTAGCATCAGCAGGAAAGTTAGAGAAGAGAAACAAGCTTCATCTTTCATATGTCTGAGATACAAGCTATAAACCTGGAACTTAATGATGTGGTTTTTGATAGGTAATCTTTATTAGGCAAATAACTTCCCATTTTCTTCCATTAATATGCCTTTTCTGCAGAGTCAAGCATTAGGAACAACTACTTGCAAGTTACTCAATGAAATTACTCATGAAACATATTGAATGTCATTTTAGGACATGGCCTTTGTTAAAAAAAAAAACAAACTTAAAATCTAATGATAAGAACAGTGAATGACAAAGGCAGTATTTTTAAAATTTACACAAGCTTCAGTCAGATAGCAGTTATCACAAGCTAAATTTATAATCTAGCACAAACTCACCATCTTAGCTGTCTCTTTTCCCAATACTCTCATACAAATGAGCTTGTATACTAAGTCCATTCCTCCTTTACCAGCGCCTTGGTTTTGGTTTTTCAGCTGGAAGTATAACATTTCATTCTGAACACATTAAACACTTGATATGACTAAGAGTATTTCTTTTTATTAGTTATGTACACAGTGTGTATATAGGCATGTTGGTACCATCCTTAGCCTCCTCCCTGTTCTCCCCACTCTGTAGGAAACTTCCTTGTTGGGGAATGTGGTCATGCATTGTGGAGTTTGCCATCAGTTTTGTGCAAGAGACAATGTCTCTGTGTGTAACGTCCCAACATGCGGCTCTAACAATCTTTCCAACCCTCTTCTATAAATTTCCCTGAGCCATGATGGGTTCGTTTTAGGTCTACTTCGGTGATGAGGTCTTGGGAGTCTCTGTGTGTCCGGATATCTGGCTTGGTAGGAGCTGAGTACTCTCTGTGTCTATCTCCTTCACCCTTGTGCTAGTACCAGGTTCACCAAGAAAGTAACACTCTTGCTCATTTCCCCAATTACTCTTGATTAGTTTGGGGCCCTGGTGAGATGTGCAGTGGACTGATTCTCTCCTCAGTTTCTGTATCCATCTGAAAAAGAGAAGCAAATTCTCCAGTGGAGAGTGAAATCAGCACCAGATAAATGGGATACCCAACATTATTTTAGAGAGAATTTAATAGGTGTAGGCCTTCTTATAGCCCCTGTCTTGTGGAAGCTTGATAATGGAGAGTGGGCTTGTTTTTTGGATACGGTTCTGACTTTATTCCCAGCTCCAGCTATGGGTTCTGTTCAACTGAGCACATCTGTTATCCAGTTCAAGAGCAGTTGTTTACCCAGCATAGCTGTGTGCCACTATTGCACTTGTGTGAGCATCATGTCAGGTTGTTTGCTACTGAGTAGCTTAGAACATAAGTTTCTTGGACAGATGCTGGTCATTTTCCCCCAGTCATTCATGTAGCACCTTCTGGCACTAGACGAGTTAACTGTCTGGGGACTGCCTCTCTTCCAGATTCCAGCTAGGTCACTCCATGTTCTGTAGCAACAGCATATGGTGTCTTTGGCATTAGGGTCTTACCACTAACTTTTGGTGGGTCACCAAGTACTCTGATAGAAATCTGTCTTCTTTTTGGGAAACCTTGTAAGTCTCTCTGCTCCTCACTGTGGATGTTAACTGCTTGCTGGTACTGGAAGTTACAGGCCAGCACCAAGGGAAAAGAAGGAAGAAAAGGATAGGTAATATAAAAGAGGAAGAGAGAGAGAAGAGAGAGAGAGAAATAGGAGAAGTTTAAGGTTAGTTTTTATCATATCCACTTCAGGGCCTTGTGATTTAGGTGTTCCCTCTAAGGAACTGATGGAAGTTCCAACATTTAGTGTGATTTTTAGGAAGTTGAATTTTATGTTGCCACTGCCATTTGGGTCCAGTTTTGTACCCTACACCCCCACTCTTACCCTCCCCTCCTGACCCACTCTCCCTATTGTCTGGTTCTTGTGATGCTTAATAGGTATGTCAGCAGCTTGGACAGATTCAGGTTAGGAGCCATAGATGAGTGAGACCATGCAATGATTATCTTTCTGTGATTGGGTGAGTTCGCTGAGAATGATCTGTTCAAGTTTCAAACATTTTTCTTCAAATTTCTTTGTGTTATTTTTCCTTATTGCTATGTAGCATTCCATCTTGTAGATATACCACATCTTGGTTATCCTTTCATCTAATGATGGACAGCTGTGTTTATTCCAATTTTTAGCTATTATGAATTGAGCAGCAACATTGATGAGCAAACCTCTCTGAACTGAGACGCAGAGTTTTAGGGCAAATGCCTAATAAGGGAATAACTGGGTCTTCTGAATAACTCTATAGTGAACATTTTTAAGAGTCTCCATAATGCTTTCCGTAGTGGTTGTACCATCTCACAATCCCACCAACAGTGAATGAGGGTTCCTATTTCTCCACATCCTTGCCAGCATTTGTTTTCATTCAATTTTTTAAAATGTTTTCTATCCTTATTGGGGCAAGGTGGAATCTCATGGTTGTCTTAATTTACATTTCCCTGATGATTCGGGATGATGAAGTTTATTCATGTGGTGTATTACATTGACCTATTTCTGTATGTTGAACAATCCCTGCATCCCTGGGATGAAACCTGCCTGATCAGGTGCTCTCAAAAGACCTAACCCACAACCCCATGGGGGAATACCAGCAAACCCACTGAGTATGGCCACTAACAGAATGGGGCAGGGAGGAGGGAAAGGATGGTGCTAACTCACGATGTATCCATACTAAGTAAGTCTTTAATTTTTTTAAAAAAAGGAAGTAAAGGAAGCTTAGTAGAAGGGGAATGAGGAAGGGGAACAAAAGAAGGTAATGGGAGGGAATTATGATAAAAATGCATTATATACATACATGAAAAATATCCATAAAGAGTTTTAAAAATATGCACAAGAAAAGAAAGCTGACAATAACCACTTTCACACAGATTACATCCAATGACTCCAACTGAGAAATGTCTTCCAAACAACCATGCGTACACTGCTTTCTGTCATGAATGAAGCTAATCTATGTTGTATGTACTGTGCTTTTGGCCCTTAGGCTGTATGGACTTGAACTTTCTTATTTGTTCTTTACTTGTGTACTTAGGCATTTATCCTGAGGCATAGGGCACTCATTCTATGGGAGGAGTGTTCATTATTAGTCTTAATTTTAATCTTCTCTACATCATCTACAACAGTCTTAGTCTCTGTTGCCTAAGATACTTTATCCACTACTTTGTCTAGAATTACCTGTCTTGAGCCTGGCATGGTGGTATGCACCTTTAATCCCAGAATTTGGGAGGCAGAGATAGGAGAATCAATGTGAGTTCAAGGCCAGCCTGAGACTACATAAAGAATTCCATGTCAGCCTGGGCTAAAGTGAGATCCTACCTCAAAAAAAAAAGAGCAAATAGTGCCTGTCTTTTATAAGGATATATACTTTGATACCTGATCATTGACACTGGTTGCTTCCAAGTAAAATATAATAATTTATAATTTGTATCTTACTTATGTAATAATTTTAAAATATTTATATTACTTAACTCAATATAATTATTTAAAATGTATTCCTCCCTCCTTTCCTTACCTAACTCAGATTTTCTTATACTCTAAATGTCCAGGGATAGTCCTAAGTCATCCTATAACATTATTTTAAATGCTTGTTTTAAACTTCATAAGCATACAATCAATTTGATTATTTACCTATTCCAACATGCCATTGTTTTGATATATGTGTACATTAAAGTGAGCACTATGTTAATATGAGCCACTTAGTTATGTGTTGTTTTGCATTATTCTTTGCTGCTTGGAAACAGACAAGAGGCTGGATATTTTAGCCTCATCAGTGTGTTCAACCAATTGTCCCACAGCTTTTCTCCCCTAATACACTAGAGTTGCTGAGGAGCTCCTATCACCTTCACCCAATGTATCGATGAGATATTTTCCATTACTGACAGTTCTTTAGTTAATTGTTAACTTTCAGTTACAAAGATTCATATTAATTATC
The DNA here is from genome assembly GCF_020740685.1 of Jaculus jaculus. Lineage (NCBI taxonomy): Eukaryota > Metazoa > Chordata > Mammalia > Rodentia > Dipodidae > Jaculus > Jaculus jaculus. The sequence goes on along the minus strand of NC_059109.1, from coordinate 25,311,547 downwards.
ATTTTCTTATAAGCCAGCATATTACAATTATGCATTCTTTTTTGTTATTTTGATCAAAAGTATTGCTTAGAAGTTTGTTCAAAACTATTTTATTTTTATTTATTTATTTGAGAGAGAGAATGAGTAAGAATGAGTGTGCCAGGGCCTCCAGCCACTGCAACCGAACTCCAGACATATGCACCACCTTGTATATCTGGCTTACATGGGTTCTGTGGAATAGTGCCTGGGTTGTTTGGCTTTGCAGGCAAGTGCCTTAAACCCCTAAGCCACCTCTCAAGCTCAGAAGCTGATTTTAAGATTTCTTTTCTAACTGAGTGTAATAGGAGACATAGGTGTCAAGTTGTTTAACCTGCTTTGTGTGTTTAAATCTAGTTTTGATGCTGCTTCTTTTCTTAATATTTATTTGGCCTTCTTGTGAGAATATACACACAGAGAGAGGTTTTCATAGAAACTGGAATACACTCAATACATTTCCACACATATTTTGTTGCAAATTAAATTTCAAAGGTGATGGCTGAAGCAAATTTGAATGTGTTCATGTACATTATAGGTCAGTTTTGTCTTTTTTTTATTTTTTTATTTTTTTTAATTATTTATTTATTTATTTGAGAGCGACAGACACAGAGAGAAACACAGATAGAGGGAGAGAGAGAGAATGGGTGCACCAGGGCTTCCAGCCTCTGCAAACGAACTCCAGACGCATGCGCCCCCTTGTGCATCTGGCTAACATGGGACCTGGGGAACCAAGCCTCGAACTGGAGTCCTTAGGTCAGTTTTGTCTTTTTCATCCTTAGGTGATCTTCATTTTAACACAAAATATATGAAGGTTAAAAAGTATTCTTCATTCTATACATATTTCTTAGTACATGGATGTTGACTTTCTTGTGCCCTTTCTTGGGAGTAGTAGAATGTTTAGATTTTCTGAATTCCATACTATCTTATATAAGTATGAAAGTTTGCATCCATGATGCATTGACATTTAGAAAATATGTATGATGGATTGAGTTAATTTATAAACTCCCATGAAACATAGAACTAAAGAAACTGAGTCTTTAGAATACAGAAATAGGAAACATTTCCTGAGGTCACTAAGATCCTTTAGCATCAAAACTTCAATTTCTTCTAATTGCATACATTTAGCTTTCATGAACTCAAAAGTAAGTTGATGAACTTATAATTATTTAAATTATTTATATTTTAACATCACAGCATTATAATTCAACCAAGATGTTAGAAATATTGAAAAAAAAACATACTGAATAAGTGTTTCACCATTGGAGATTAAAAAAAAAATCTAATAAAGTAGAGATGAAGTCTCACATCTATAATCCCAGCACTTGGGAAGTGTTGCAGTCAGGTTCGCACTGCTGGTAGAAATCTCCCAACCAAGAGCAGTTTGTGGGAAAAAAAGACGTTTATTTTGGCTTGCAGGCTCGAGGGGAAGCTCCATGGTAGCAGGGGAAAACGATGGCATGAGCAGAGGGTGGACATCACCCCCTGGCTAACATCAGGTGGATAATAGCAACAGCAGAGTGTGCCAAACTCTGGCATGGGGAAACTTGCTATAAAACCTATAAGCCCGCCCCCAACAGTACACAGCCTCCAGGAGGTGTTAATTCCCAAATCTCCATCAGCTGGGAACCTAGCATTCAGAACACCTAAGTTTATGGGGGACACCTGAATTATACCACCATAGGAGGCTAAATTGGAGGATTTCCATGAGCTTCAGGAAGGGTCAGTCTGCACTATAGTGATAATCTGCTTCGAAAACTGATTATAGTAGCAATGGAAAATACAGATTTATCAAACTTGTGTAAAAATAATTTAAGATTCTAATGAAATATGGTCCTATATTTTGCAGGTATATTGACAAGCATTTTCCTTTAAACTACCAAAGTACTAAGAATAAGCACATATCAAAACATAATTACTTTAAAAACATTGATTTCAAACACACTTCAGTGGGATTCTAATTTAACAATGATGATATTCATTGTCAAATTATCTTTTAATACACATAACAAGACATTTGTGGCTGAATCAAACAAGAATATACCAAGATACTTTTCAAGAGGTTTTCAATAATGCCGTTAAGTATATAAATGATAAATTGAAATCTACTATGGCTATTATATTTTAATACAACCAGATATTACTATTTGTTATTAATGAAAATATATTTTATTATTGTATCTTATCTGGATTATTATGATATAAATATATTTAGCTTCAGGTTTTTACTAAATATAGGAAATATTGATATTTCACTAATAAAATAATAGAAAATCATAGAAGTTTTATGGCATAAAACATATAATTAATATCTGTAACTAATAATTTTCTTAGTAAGCAAATGTGAATTTGTTCATATACATTATAGTTCAGTTTTGTCTTTTTCATCCTAGTTAATCTTCTTTATACACACAAACATATGAAGATTATCTATATTAGCTCCTTGCTTTAAGTCTTCAAATTATCAATTAATTTTTTTTCTAAGTCCATTTGACAAAAAAGTTTCTAGGTCATTAAATAGAAAATAACAAAGCTAACATGATGCTACATGAACTAAATTATTGAACTATTTTGTATGCGTATGTATGTATATGTGTGTACATATGCACATGTGAGCTTGTGGGTAGAAAGGCCAGAGGACAACTTTGGGTGTCTTCCCTCGGGTTCTAGCCACCTTCTTGGAGACAAGGTCTCTGATTGGTCTGGCACTTGTAAGGTGTATTAGCTTGGCTGATCAACAAACTCCAGGTAGGGGCCTTCTCTGCCTCAGCAGCACTGGGTTTGCAAGCAAGCACTACCACACCCACATTTTGCAAGACATAATGTAAAATTATATGGCTATTTTTTATGTGTGTATGTTTTTACATTGGCTTTGAGGATTGAAGTGCTCATGCCTGTAAGACAAGCTCTTTTCTGAATGGACTATCTCCCCAGTCTTTATATGGTGTATGTGTGTGTGTGTGTGTGTGTGTGTGTGTGTGTGTGTGTGTGTGTAGTGTTGTTTTGTGTGGTGGTTATGGTGGGTATGCCAAAGCAGGTGTTTGGAGGTCAGATGAAAGCTTGATGTATTGGTGCTCACAGTACACCTTTGTTAAGATGTAGTCTCTTATTGTTTTGCCATTTAGAATGCCAGACTAGCTGGCCTATCAGCTCTGAATACTCTGGAATCTTCATCCCATTGCCAAAGGCTTCCTGGAATCACCACTTAAATCTTGTTTTACATGGGTTCTGGGGATTTAACTCAAGCCTGATAATACACTGAGCCATCTCTGTATCCCCTCGTTTGGATATTTTTAATTAAATATTACAATATGTGTATTAAAAGTAGATGCTCATAATTCATTTTCAACATGAAAAAATTAGTAAAAATATTTTTTATAAAATGGCACCAGTGTTGGAAAGAATACACAACACATGCACACATACATCACTAGCTAAGGAAGCAGTCATCATTAGAGATAATTGAGACATGTAGCAATGCATAAGCATCCCAAAGAAGAGATTGTTCAGACATATAAAACTCAGAAACAGCCAAGAGAGAAAAGAGTGCCTTGGGAGTATCAGTATAACAGCATTTTATGTAATATCAGATGGGGAATATAACTAAAATATTCTTAGTTTTAATTATATAATGTTCTTACTGCCATCCCCACTATAAAATAAAAGTTGTAACTTGTAATATCTATATACTTTGTTTACCTAATGTAAGATAAGTGGTATCTTATGAAACACTGATTTTGAAATATATTGTTTGAATAATTATTTAATGTCAAGCACTTTTAAGCATGATTAATAATATTAATGTAATGTTATGATTGTATGTGAAATAAAAAATACCTACGCATGTAGTTATTGATCAAATATTAATTTTATTAAATAATTATGTTTAGTATATGGGTTGTTTTCTTGTCAGCATTAGCCTTAATTCTGTGAATTAATACAAGTAAACCTCAGAAGTCAAGATATTAAGTTAGTTATGCTATCTTTGAATATTTCTTTTAATATTTTTAAAATATTTTTATTTGAAAGAGAGAAGCAAATATATATATATATATATATATATATATATATATAGAGAGAGAGAGAGAGAGAGAGAGAGAGAGAGAGAGGGCATGTCAGGGCCTATAGCTACTGAAAATGAACTCCAGGAACCACCCTGTGCATCTGGTTTATGTGAGGAATGGGGAATCAAACCTGGGTCCTAAGGCTTTGTAGGCAAGCACTCAACTGCTAAGCCATCTCTCCAGCCCTAATTATGCTATCTTTGAAATCTATGATTACTATCAGAAGACTTATCATCTTGCTAGTGAAATTCCCAAAAAACTAAAATGTCCAAGAAATAAACCATCAGGGAACAAAACCAAAAATATGATTGGGCAGGATATTAAAAACAAGAATTTAGTAGCCAGGCGTGATGGCGCACGCCTTTAATCCAGCACTTGGGAGGCAGAGGTAGGAGAATCGCTGTGAGTTCGAAGCCACCCTCAGACTACATAGTGAACTCCAGGTCAGCCTGAGCTAGAGTGAAAAACCCTACCTCTAAAACCCAAAAAAGAAAAAAAAAATACTAGTGAAGAATTTACATAAGTCTTATTAGACAGAAAACCTGTATGCTATTGACATGAGGAAATGAAAAGGCTGAATTTGAATGGGAAAAGTAACCATGGATCGAAGGCAAAATATCGGGTTCTTTCAGCTGAAAGGAAATCTGGATTGATTGTTTGTAATGTCTAATTACAAGAGGATGGGAGATGCCAATACAAACACTTTCTGTTCTGCGGTACTTCTGTGATGGATTCCATGAAACCACACCTGCAGCAAAGAAAAGCCACTGCACCAGAGGGGTTCAAATAAACCAAAGGAAGGCCAGCATGGCTGGTGATGCATGCCTTTAATCCCAGCACTTAGGAGGCAGAGGTAGGAGGATTGTGATGAGTATGAGAGCAGCTTGAGATTATATAGTGAATTCCAGCCTGGGCTAGAGAGAGACCCGATCTCATAAAACTAAAATAAATAAAAAATAAATAAATAAACTATAAGTACCTCGATGTCATCATTTTGAGTGAGAATACATTAGATTATGTTAAAGCATATTAAATGTAACTATGGAATAGGACATGTAAATTAAGTCACAAAATTATATTTTGAAAACAGAATGAAGCATAAAAATGATGGAGCTATTTGCCTTGATAATTAAGGTTAACAACTGTGTTTAGTAATAGTCCTCTTGACTTTGGGCCCTGAAGAGAAAGGAGGAAAAAAGTACGTTTTCTGGTTGATATTTTTCTCAGAAACTGGTTTTTTGGTCAAGATGCATTTCATTTGTTTCTATGTATGGCGCACCATGAGTCTTATTTACTATGTTTGACAAATGTTCCATATTTACATATATATAAGTGTAATTGCTGGATGATATTTATATATGTTTGCCTTCAAGAATGATTTTATCTATGTTATAAATAAAAGACAAAAATTCTGTGTAATAGATTATAGAAATATGTATGTATTGCTCTTGAAACTTTTCTCCAAGCATGTTTGTTGAAGTTAACTTAAATATTTGTACAGCTATCCCTGTCCATCATGTATAATAATGTATTAATTGAACCACTGGAAAGTTTGCTTATGCAAGAGTAAATGCATGGGCATACATACATGGAACTTTTGAACATATTTTTGTTGGCATAAGGAAACCTATGTATAATTTTTCTGTCTTTCTGTATAGTCACCACACAAATTGTATATTGCATGAACTTCGGGTTATGTGTTATACTTTGATAATACTGTTTTGATTAACTTTTTTTGAGACAGGGTCTCAAATAGCACAGGCTGACCTTGAACTCACTATGTATCTGAGTATGGCCTTGAATTTCTAATTCTCCTGCTGCTGCCTCCCAAATGCTCAATTACAGCTCTGGGCCATCATACCAACTTGTACTTCATAAAACATTTTTAAATAATGCATAAATTGGTGCCACAAGAGAGCTACATAAAAAATTAAAAACCTGTTTTTCTACATGAGTAGCACTGTGATCAGAAAGTCCACAGAATAAAGTAGAAGAGAAACTTCCTTTCTCCCATGCAAGTTTTAGCAACTTTATTCTTCTAATTTGAGGGTTCCAAAAATGGTAAGCGATAGCCCGTCAGTGCACAAACCCTACAGATGGAACTGTAGCCATGGCAATCATGTATGGCTTATAAATAATTGATCATTAAAATTTGGGTAATGCAGTCCATCTAGAGGAGACAAGCTGAGACAATAATGTGACAGGTGTGTTTGTACTTTTCCACCTACGATTCGTCTACCTGGCATGCTTCTCTCACCTACTCTTTATGTTTTGAAGAAAGATGGAAAAGCAAAAGCTATAAAAGGACACTGACTTTATAACTTCTTAGGAAACTGACAGAAAACTGGCAGCCTGCAAGTTCCAAGAAAGTAAGAATGCTCATTACATATTTGAAATAGTTTTACTACTTTACATGTAACTTTCTCTTGATAAATTTTTAATATGATAAATCATTTATCAATGACCTATATCCATATCTAGACTTCCACAGAGGCACTTAGGATACTATGGAAATTAAAACAAGATGCCTGCACTTGTACAGGCAAATAGTCTTCCAGGGAGAAAGATATTTAAAGTTAGAGACAGCATATAATTCCAGAGGGTTTCACATTTACCTTCACATTGCTGGGACAAGAGCCCAGCTGGAATCAGTTTATGGGAGGGAAGAATTTATTTCCGGTTTACAGTTTCCAAAGGAAGCTTCATTATGGTTGGAAGGAGCTGCTTATTTCACCATAGATCCACACTAGAGACAACAGCAAGCACTAGCAAGATGAGCTGAATGTAAAGACACAGAAACTGGACTCAATCCCAAGATTTACTCTGTGACATACTTCCTCCAGAAGGGCTTTGCCTGCCAAACACTTTACTAGGTGGGGATTAAGTAGGAAACAAAATCACAAACACCTGAAGCTATGGGGAAATTAACATTCCAAACTGTCACAGAGGGTTAATAATTGATCAAAAACATTAAAGAGGATGAGCATTCATAGCTAAAGCCAACTGGCTGGCAGGGAAGTCTTCTGCAGATCATGTCTAAGGCAAAACCAGAGAAATTCACCAGGTGAAGCAACACAAGGCCCATAGGAGAGGGAGATTCAAAGGCAAGAATTTTATCACAAGGTTCACATCAGTATTTAAAAAATTCTCCCAGCATGTTTTCTGTGTGATATGCTAATAATGGTGCAAGGGGACCAAATCCAGAGAAAAAAGCCAAGACTAGAACATGTCTTTCTGCCTCAAAATAATCAGTAGTCTTTTAAAAACTTTCAAGCAGACACCTGACAAAATCCAACCTCAGGTGGAGGTGTCTATGTTTGCTCTCCAGAGGAACGTTATACATAATGGTGGGGAAGGTAAGAAGGCAGGAAAATGAAGTTGTTGGTCTGTCTTTGTGTCCTCAGTCACAAGGAGAGAAATAGATGTTTGCTTTGCCCATTTTTTCCCTTTTATATTCAGTATGGCGTGCCACCAGTATGGTGTCGCCAAAATTCAGGGTGGGTCTTCCTTAGTTAAATATCCCTGGAAAGACACACACACACACACACAAACACACACACACACACACACACACCTCTGTGTCTTCTCCACAATTCCAAATCCAAGATGGCAAGATTAGACATTACAGCTTAGTGGAACCTGTGCCAGATTCATATCATCAGCAAATGCTTTTAAGTTTCTATCTTTGAGACTACCATAGCAGCTTCCTAAGGTCTCTATACAAACTTCAGAGCCCTTCCTTTTAGTATAGTTTCCATACATCAAGGTAAACCATGTATTATCAATAAACTTGGTGTTGGAGAGATATGCTCAGTAGTTAAGGTGCTGGCCTGCAAAGCCTAATGACAAGGGTTTGATTCCCCGGTTCCCATGTAGAGCCAGATTCACTAACAGGTACATTAATTTGAAGTTCGCTTGCAGCAGCTGAAGTCCCTGCCACATCCATTCTCTCTTTCTCCCTCCTATCTTTCTCTACTTGCACATATAGATAGATAGATAGATGATAGATAGATAGATAGATAGATAGATAGATAGATAGATAGATAGATAGATAGATAGATGTTGGGATCTTCATGAAGGCTTTTTTCCTGGGATACAAATGAAAGTCATATTGCTATGTCCTCCTAATTGAAAAGAAGCCCTTCCTCCAATCTGTTTGTCTTCTATATTTTTTTCATTTTTAATTTATTTATTAGAGAGAGAGAATGGAAGCACCAGGCCCCCCAGCTACTGCAAACAAACTCCAGAAAAATAAGCCACCTTGTGCTTCTGGCTTACATGGGTACTGGGGAATTGAACCTGGCTCCTTAGGCTTCACAGGTAAGTTTCTTAACTGCTAAGCCATCTCTCAAGCCCTGTTTGTCACACACAAAAACAGAGAGAGAGAGAGAGAGAGAGAGAGAGAGAGAGAGAGAGAGAGAGAGAGAGAGAGAATGGACACATAAGCACATAAGGCCCTTTCAGTGGTTGTGAATGAATTCCATATATGTAAGCTACCTTGTTCACATGTGCAACATTGCATGGTTGTATCAGTGTGCATCTGGCTATGTGGGACCTGGAGATGTGTACATGCATTCTTAGGTATCTCAGGCAAGTGCCTTAATCACTAAGCCATCTCTCCAGCCCATCTTTTTAAATGTATCAATTGCGCTCACTAAATTTCCACTACTCATGACTTAACTACCTACAAAAGGCTACCACTCTAAATTCTATCTCACTGTACGTTAGAACTTCAACATATGAATAAGAGAAGAAATCATTCAGTCCATCACATAGAGTAAGGACTCAGCCCTAAAGGACACAAGGAATGACTGAAAGAATTATCAGAATGTGTAGAGTATTTATGTCCTCTAATTATAACTAAGAAAACATACACATTTTTAATCTTTCTCTTTTTTATTGAAAACTTTCATAATTGTAAACAATATCAAATGGAAATTCCCTCACTCTCTCCACTTTCCCCTTTGAAACTCCACTCTCCATCATATTCCCTCCCCCTTTCAATCAGTCTCTCTTTTATTTGATGACATGATCTTTTCTTTCTTTTTTTTTTTAAATTTTTATTTATTTATTTATTTGAGAGCGACAGACACAGAGAGAAAGACAGATAGAGGAAGAGAGAGAGAATGGGCGCGCCAGGGCTTCCAGCCTCTGCAAACGAACTCCAGACGCGTGCGCCCCCTTGTGCATCTGGCTAACATGGGACCTGGGGAACCGAGCCTCGAACCGGGGTCCTTAGGCTTCACAGGCAAGCGCTTAACCGCTAAGCCATCTCTCCAGCCTGATCTTTTCTTTCTATAATGATGGTCTTGTGTAAGTAGTGTCAGGCACTGTGAGGTCATGGATATCCAGGCCATTTTGTGTCTGGAAGAGCACATTGTAAGGAGTCCTACCTCTCCCTTGGCTCTTACATTCTTTCTTCCACCTATTCCGCAATGGACCCTGAGTCATGGAAGGTGTGATTGAGATTTTTCAGCAATGAGCACTCCTCTGTCACTTCTCAGCACCATGGTGCCCTCTGAGTCATATCAAGGTCACTGCCATCCAAACAGAGAAGGATCTCTAACCAAAAGTGAGAGTAGCATTAACATATTGGTATGAACTTTAAGAGAAGTGCTTACTGGGAAGTTTGATGAGCATAATACAAACATTTAGTCAGACATCAGCAGACATTATACACATAGGGCTCATGACTACAACTGTTGTAGTGTTTCAGTATCAGGGTTGTATTACCTCCAATGGAGCAGGCCTCCAGTAAAACTAGAGGGCCATTGGTTTTCCCCATAACAGACTTGCCACTATTTCACCTGTTGGCTCATTTGGCCTGGGAGGCCAAATATAAGGCTTGTAGTGTCCACTGTTGGGTATCTTCACTGGTGATCTCTCTCTCTCCCATTGAACTGCATGCAGCATGGCTTTTTCCAGCTTTCTGTCCACTGCTCTACATGGAGGAGGTTTTCAGCTCACTTCCAGCAGTGTTCCTCAGTGACCTTGCAGCCCAAGTATGTGGAGTCTTCAGAAATAAGTTCTTACCATCTATTCTTGGTGGGAAGCCAAGGGCCTCGGCAATTGCCTGTCATGTTTTGGGGGCATCAGGGACCTCCCTGGCCAACAACTCACTGAAAGGTATCTCATCCCTGGCACTGAAAATTTTCTAGTAACAGTTTATGGCCCCTGTGTGTTCCATTGTCCAAAAAAGTAGGTTTCCATATTAATTATTTATATCCTCTTAGATTTTGATTAGCCCTCACTTCCTCCACCTTTCCTTTACTCAATCTCTTCCCCTAACCTCACTTAGGCCTTTTCACCCCCATTAATCTGTTCTTCTACTTACATATATACAATACCATCCTATTAAGTTCCCCCTCCCTTTCTATTACCTTTATATCTCCTTTATAGCTTATTGGCCTATGCTACTGAGTTTTCTTCCTACTCGCACAGAAGTTCAGTCATTTGAAGCTAGGATCCACATATGAGAGAGAGCATGTGACGTTTGGCTTTCTCTCCTGGGTTCCCTCACTTAGTATAATCCTTTCCAAAAACACATATTTTTAAGGCTATATGAGGTTAACTCATTTGAAACAGATAGAAAAATGACATTTCAACATAAATGTATTTAAATATAATAAATAAAATTTTAAATATATATGTATATTTCTATTCATAATGTCATATATAATATTTTCTACTGACTTATATGTTAAATCCACATTTTGAAGACCAAATATCAGTATTAATCTATAAATTATAGGAGTGTATATAGGCCATTAAAACTATTTAAAATCTGCAATGTAGTTTAAATTATTTCATATCCTACATTTAGTATTTTAGGAAAAATTTTACTGACACTCAAAAATACCATAATGAAATAAAATTGTTAACTTAGTACAATATTTATAATCACATAATAGTACTCTATAATAAGGAATTTCCATCAGATTTTAACCACACAGTTAAATTGAGGGAAAGAAAAAAAAAACTAAGGAAAAAGAGAAAACTACTCTTCAATGTTCCTACAATGCTGGGACAAATCTCTAGTGGGTTGTAGGGAAAGCTGATTGTTTTACATTTTTCTAGTAGGAAGTAAGAGCAAGCAGTTTAAATCCTTGGAAATTCTAATGTCTTAGCATCTTGGGAATTCACTGGAATTATTTTATTGAGCTATATAAACTCCAACACAGAATTGAGAATGGAAGGTCCAACACTTCACCACAAATAGTGGAATATATGATGTTCTCACACAGACAAAAGAACCGAACATGCTTGGGTATATGGCTCTGTCAAGAAAACAGCTATACTTGTTTGTTTTTTAAACAAATATCATTCTAACTTTTTTATATTTTCATATGCCTAATTTATGAAATTTGTGAATTTAAGAATTTGGTAAGAAGAAAGAAGTTTATCAGGAATAGTATTTATCATTAAATAAGATTAGATAAGCAAGTTAAAGCAGATACATTCATGAGGTGATTTCTACCTTACAATGCTCAGATAATTTTATTCTAATAATAAAGAGGCCATTTAAAATACCTCTTCAGAATAACTAATGTAAGAACTGAAACTGGAGTAAGGAAACAAAACTCCCCAAAATATATTCTAACACACACATTAATGTAGTATCTAACATAATTTAGAGAAAAAGCTGACAGGAATTTATGTGCAAACAAAGCTCTGTAATTTGTTGCACAAAACATGTCAAAGCAAAGATTGTGCATTTGGAAACAGGTGGATGCTGTTCTATGAAGTGACATATTTTTCCTAAAAAATGTATAAATTATAGCAATAATTTTCACATCAGTCCTGGATTTTTTGAACTATTTGAGCAATTTTTACAAAAGAGTATTTATGTGTCTATTAATTTAAAATGGGCCAAGAATAATTATTTTGCCAAGTAAATTGAGACTAAGCTCTAGCTAAAAGAAAAAAAAAAGGCTTTTGCCACATACACACATCATATATATATATATATATATATATATATATATATATATGGCATATCTATTCATGAATCCATTGTACCTTTGAATGTAATATAAAAGCTGGGATGGATAACAAATTTCCAAGAACATTTTGCTCATGCCATCACTAAACTATAAGAACTGTGTGTTAGATTAGAAGAAGCAATATAATTTTCATTTTCTTATGGTATACTATTATTCCCAGTTGAAACTTTTTATAGATCATAAGACTTAATGTATAACTTTCAAGAATAAATTAATATAATAAAATTTAGCCTTTTAGCAATCTTTTTACCATTAAGTTCAAGTCCCAGCTGCTAAATCCTATAGTTACTTTATCATAATAAAAGCTTGGCAATATATATTATTATTTATAATAATATATATATATTATTATTATTTATATATATATTATATAATATATATTATATATATTATGAGTTAAGAAAACAAAATTTCATTCAGTCTAAAGATCATTCTGTTTTGGATAAAATAAGAATTAGTGCTTGATACCTGTACATATAATTCATTATCCCTTTTTTCATGTGGTTAAGAAGTATGAAAATGACAGCTAGCTTTATTTTTTACAAAACAAGGACAGAGCATAGATAGGCATTATTTCAAAGGTGACTTTTTATATTATAGAAGCCCTAGTGGAATATTTGCTGTGTCCCATATATCACTGTAATTAATAATACTTGTTCCTTCAGGGAAATTCAAAATAAGATAGTATTTTTCATGCTTGCTTCAAGAAGCAGAAACATTTCCTTAATAACTTATAAAAATGACCCTAACAACCTCATCCTTTATTCAAGGACACTAGTGAGAATCAGTGTTGAAAGTCAGGACTGTGCCCAAGATTTATCAGAGTGTCTATTCATATTGCACAAAATTACATCTCATTCTCTCCCACCACAATTAATCCCAACTAGGAATGTAGACAATTCTTTGAATGACAGGACTGGAATTATAATTTTGAAACATTTGAAAGCATTATTATTATATTTATTTTTTTACCTATTGGAAAGTATAATGAGAATCCTTGCCATACAGAACAGTTCATATATATGAAACATAGAAGAAATGAATTAAAACTCCTAGATGTATTTTTGATATTTCTATCTACTTCATCTGTACCTACTGCTAATTATATGTCTTTGATTTGGGATCACACTCTAGTGGAAGAGACTTCGGGCACATTGTAAGGGATACTTTCTCTTGAACTATTTCTGTATAAATTAGGAAACTCTGACAACACCAAGGAAAGAAGAACATTCAATGTAGGGATGGTGTCCCCTATGACCTGCCCTACTAGAACGAATACTGACACTGAATTAGTGGGAAGACAGGATACACATTAACCCTAAATTTAATCATTCCTAGACATTTTCAAAAAGCAGGTAGCTTCTAGGTACAGTCCTTTAGATTATTAAATCCAACCAACAAGAAGCAATTGTTGTAATGTGGACCACCAACTATGATTGACATAATCAACAGTGATAATTTCCAATAATTATGTATTCTTTTCTGTCTTTAGCAACATGGATTGTTTTATGTGTACTTTTCACTGACATTTCAGAAGGTATGGATTAAGTGAATGTATCAGTTAATTTGTTGTAAATAACTGACCAGAAGCAGCGTATTAGAGGAAAAAGACTTATTTCAGCTTATGGGACTACAGTTTCGGAGTACAGAGTTCACCATGACAGTAGGCTGTAACATTTCAAAGCCTACCCCTAGAACATACTGCCTCTTGCATGGCTTCATCTCCTAAATTCCTACAATCTTCCAGAATGGTACCCCCAACTAAGTTTAACTGTTCAAACACATGAGCCTATGATGGGGGAGTATTTTGCATTCAAACCATCACAATAACCTGGATTATTTAAAAAGAAATAACAAATTCCTTCAGACAAATGTGGTTAATTTATTATAATGGTAACATCAAGTAATTTAAAACCTTACAAACAGCTTTAATTTATGGCACTTTACATTAACTTACTTGGCAGCAATATGTAAGCAATATAATTAAAAAGTTAGAAATATTTATATTGAACCAAATGAACTCTTCCTATCACAAGTGCTAACAATGGTACAGTTCTAGGAAGTAAATTTTTCAAAATTAAAACTCAAGGGAGCAATTATATTTCTATAGTCATTCTAGTCTTACAAGTTTAGAAAAATGAGTTTAATAATGGGTGCATGGGAAAATGAATTGCAATGAAATAGTGAAATACATCAACAAGAACAATTTGGAGCCGGGCGTGGTGGCGCACGCCTTTAATCCCAGCATTCAGGAGGCAGAGGTAGGAGGATCGCCGTGAGTTCGAGGCCACCCTGAGACTACATAGTTAATTCCAGGTCAGCCTGAGCTAGAGTGAGACTCTACCTTGAAAAACCAAAAAAAAAAAAAAAAAAGAACAATTTGGATTTAAAACAAAAAAAAATTTAAGTCTTCCTCTGGTAGCCACAAAGTTTGCATATCAACATATTTCAAATGGGCTTCTTCTGGCTGGATAACATACGTAGGTTGTGGTTTGAATGTAAAACATCCCCCATGACCTCATGCATTTGTGATTAAGCCTCATACTTATTCCCAGGAATGGAGCCTTTGGGAGGTACAGCCTTGTTGAGGAAGTGTGTCATTTGGTAAAGACCTTAATGACCTCTCATTAGCTTGTATAATTTATGTCTTCATTATGAACTGTCTGTTATCATAATAAATAACCTGCTTTTGTAAGGTTGTATCCTTATATAGCCTAAAGCTGCTTGCTGGTTATCCTCCTTTTTCACACCCTGAGTGCTGGAATTGCAGGCTCATGCTACCTTACCTAACAGAGGGCCTTTTGGATCTAATATAACTCTTTCTCTTGCAAAGTACTGAACTTGGTGTTAACATGGTCAAACTCACTTTCATATGCTTACTTTTTATATTATATTACCTTTACACTTGTCTACATTGCTTTTTGGTGCTAAAGCATCAAGCACAGGGTCTTCTATAAGTTTTGCACTACCAGGTTACATATTCAGCCCTTGCTTTTGGAGACAGTCTAAACACGTAGCTCAGGATGACCTTGAAACCTATTCAGCTCAACATGGTCTTGAACCTGAGCTATTCCTGCCTCTAACTTCCTAGGTTTTCATTTCAGATATGTGTCTTTCTTTTCTACCTTCTAGTTGGGCTACATTTAAATTCATTAATTTATTAACATGGTTTGTATTCATATGAAATTATGATATTTAAATTTCTTAATTCATCTTTCAATTATATCCTTCTATATTTTTAGCTCTTTGTCTCAAGTGTTATGTCATAAACCTTAAATTAGATACATCTTAGAATAAAAATTATATTGTGCCCTTTCACAAAAATTTCATTCCCCATTTTCACATGTTTCACAAATATACATTTCCCCTTTTATTATTAGAATATATTAATTATATTAATAGTTTCATTCAGAAAATTTCAAGTTAGAGCATGATGTATTATAGACACATAATAACATTTATCCAGTCATTACCTTTCTTTCCCTTTCCTACAGATCTCCTTTCCAAATAGTTTACCTTTCATGTCTTGCTTTTAAAAGTTGGGTTGTCCATATGAGATGTGACATGATATTTTTCTCTTTTTAGCAAATATTGGTATTTATTGTTTATTTATTTATTTGAGCAGAGATAGAGCAAGTGAGCACGACAGAGCACATCTGCCTTATGTAGGTACTGGGTAATTGAACGTGAGTCATCAGGCTTTGCAAGCAAGCTCCTTTAACCACTAAGCCATCTCTCTAGCCGGATAGTTGTCTTTTTTTAATCTTGCTCATTTTGCTTAACATGGTGATCTCTAGTTCCATTCCATTTTCATGCGAATAATGCTTTAATAAACATGTCAGCATTTCTATACTGAGTTAGTTGTGTGTGTGTGTGTGTGTGTGTGTGTGTGTGTGTGTGTGTATGCACAGAAGTAGAAGAGGTGAAGCGCATTAGATCTATGTTTAATGCTTCCCTCATCCAAATTTATTTCCATCATGATAACAATTCTGACAGGAATAAAATGGAATGCCAGTGGCATTTTGATTTCCATTGCTTTGGTAACTGTGAAGTTCTACAAATATATATGGCTGTAAGATTTATTCTCATTCTTAAGGTTGCACATTACTTGTGTAGCTTTTTTTGTGTGCTGTAGAAGTTTATAAGTTCATACCTTGTCATTTGTCAATTTTTAAATTTATTCCTGAGTTATCAGAGTCCTATTCAAAAAATCATTTTTTTGTGATGCTATGATGAACTATTTTCTCTAAGTTTCCCTTTAGTAGTTCAAAGTTTATCTTCTTACATTAAGGACTTTAATCAAGTTTGAATAGATATTTTGTTGTTGTTGTTTTGGTACAATACATAAGACAAAGGAGTAGTTTGATTGCTTATATGTGGACATCCAGGTTCAATAAGGCCATTCATTGAATTGCTATCTTTCTTCAAACATAAAGTTTGGGCACCTTTATTGAGATTCAGACTGAAGAAGCTCTGTGACCAGCTTGTGTAATCAGAACTGAGAAAATGATCAGTCAAATAACATCTTGACTACAACTATTTAATTACATAAATTGTCCTCTGTCTTTAGAATTATAGGTATATTGTGAACCAAAATCTATTTAAGCTAGCAAACAGTTTTAATTCATAATATCATTTACTTATAAACCAGTTTGATACCATGTAAGCTAGAAAAAATAAGCATGTATAGATAATATATGTTCTTAAGAATATCAAATATAACATAAAGGTAAATTTTAATGCAAATATTTTACAGTTTTTAATGTAGATTGATTACTTGTTACTTTTCGTGTTAGAGTGTTGATCTGTTTTTTTCATAGCTTTAAGCAATCTTTAACCCAAAATCTGTACTTCCAAAGATATAACTCTTAATATAAGACAAATAGACTTTCTGTCTCAAAGACAGAACCTAACCTGATCACTGATAAGATCTAAATAGACAGATGGGAACCAACAGCTTGGCTTTAAAATGACTTCTTCTTTCAGTTTAAATTGGACAAGATAAGAACATTGAAAAACATGTTTTTGAAAGAGGAGAGCACAGGTAGACAGGCAATAATTTTACTAGTTAAAAACATAAGAGCTCAGTTGTTATTTTCAGGCTTAAAAACACATGGCATCTTCATAATACAAACAATAAGTTGGCCTAGATTCTGAATGCCACCATTTCTTAGGAATGTGTGTCCTCTAATTTTCATTGTAGAAAAGAAATTTAGCATGAAGATTTCTGGGAAACATAGATATCAATCATTTGCATATGTCACAACATTAATAAATGGTTTCATTTATTATCTATACATTAATAATATTTATGAAAACAAATCATAACAATTAGTATAAAAAGTAATTTTAATATACATTATTACTTAGAGACATTTTGATTAATATAAAGCATTTTTATGTTTACTATTATCATTATTATTATTATTTACAAGATGTCTTATATGGATACATCATGTGTGGTACCCTCTTTTCCCTTGTCCCTACCCCCATTCCACTGGAGATCCTCCTCAGTAGGGTTGCAGGTATTCCCCATGGGGTTGTAGTTTATATGTTGTGGGAGCAGTAGTCAATTATTTGGGAGGGGGGAGGAAATGCCTCTGGGCATGAAGTCTCAAGTTTTAGCTTTTACCATCTTTCTGCCCCTCTTCTGCAAAATTCCCTGAGCTGTGGTGAGTGAGTTATAGTCTACTTCAGGGATGAGCTCTTAGGAGCCTCTGGATCTCTGCTCTGGCTGGTGTTTAATATCCTCAGTGTTGGTCTTCTACACCCTGGAGCTTATTGTCAGGAACAGCATGGAAGCAGTCTCCTCATGTTTCTGTGGATTCAGCTGTGGCTCTTTGGAAGTACAAGGGGTAGTTTATCTCCTCCCATCTTTCTACCTCTGAAAAGAACAGATTCTCCAATGGAGAGTGAAGTTAGCATAGTTTAAATGGGATAACCTTTATTAATTTAGGGAGAATTTGATGTATATAACCCCCTTTGTAGTCAAAGATGAGTGAGAGATTGTCACTGAAGAATATCATCTTTATCTCCATAGGATCTGGTTCTTATCTGGTTCCCAAATCAAGATATGGCATGTTCCTTTACACTGAGTGGATCTCTTAGCCAATCAAAAAGCTATTGGTTACCCACTGATGTGGTGTGCCTCTATTACACTGGAATTTACATGTGTCAGGGTGTTTGTTTCTGAGTAGTTTAGACCTCTGGTTGCTCAGACCATTGTTGGACATTCTCCCTCAGAAGTTCATGTAGTACTTTCCAGCACTAGAGAGGCTAACTATCTGGGGACTGGCTATCTTCTCAATTCCAGCCATGTTTCTTTGTGTCAGCAGCATATGGTGTCTTCAGCAATAGGGTCTTAGATTTTGACTCGGCAAGTAATCAAGTGCTTTGACAGAAAGCTGTCTTGATTTGGAGACCTCATAAGTCTCTCTGATCAATAGCTCAATGTGGGTAACAAACAGTCTCTGGTACTGGGAGATACGGATGATCAGAGACAGACAAAAAAAAAATCTTTTAAGCTTAGGCTTCATCCCACCTTCACCAGAGCCCTACTTTTCAGGGGCTACCCCATACTTGTTTCAAGGATTCTATCTTTAGGCTATCTCCAAGGATAAAGGTTTCTATGGTATCAGCTCATTTGGGATTTAATTTTTTGTTTGTTTCCCCTCCCTTCCCCCAAACTCTTCCATCCCTATTGTCTGAGCCTCTGAGTTCTGGTTAGTTGGATCTTTCCTTCTCACCACACTGAATTGTCCCTGGGCAAGTCTGAGAATAGTCACAGGAAAATGAGAAGCCTTAGTTTGAGACTCAACTTCTGGGGGTCACTTTTCCCCTAACCAGGGTTAGAGTGAATTATTTATGTATTCATATTCTCTCTTTCATTCTCTGTCTCTCTCTCTCTTCCAATATTGAAATATTGAAATACTATTCCTTGCTACAAGGATCTCTTTAGTAATTTTGTTTAACTTGGTGAAATAAAAATCACTTTCCTAAAAGCTCTAAAAACACAAGCCATTTAGGCTGCTAGGTTCTGAAAAGAGCTTACTTGTTTAAAGTACAAATAGGTGAAACTAATGATCAACAGACATGAATTCTCACCTGGGAATTTATCTTTATACTTTTAGAGATAGTATTGTTTACAACTAATGAATAGGGGAGATTTGAGAGCAATTAGTGTACAAGTAAACACATCATAGCAATAGAAGAGTGAGTTAATTAGATGTGCAGAGAGGAGACACGACCCTTTGCCTCAGCCTGATGTATGCATTCCATTTCCCTGCTATGAGCTTAAGCATGTAATCTCTGGGCAGAGCTCAGTTCCCACCAGCTTCTGCTCATGTCTCACTCTGTTGATACCATTCTGTGTAACCTAAGAAGACATGAAATGATCACACAACACACAATATGGAATTTTATGGAGGGCCAGGAGCTCCACTGGAGTGATATCGTGACTTTTCTTGCAGCTTTTGTTGAGAGTTTAAGTCAGTAAAAGTTGGTGGGTATTTAGGCCAAACTGAGAAATGTTTATTACTCCCAGCATAAGAAAGATCACAAGCTGTTGACACTTGCTTATTGCCTCAGGAACTCTGGAAAAACTGTCCAGTTCCATGCGTCCTAGGATCGCACAACCCAGGTGCATAGTTTCCCATGTTCCCACGTTTAGCCTCTGAGTCCATTTGAAACGTAACACCGTCTTCCAACCTCTTTTACCACTAGAGGTTGACCCTATAGAGAAAATCAAACAAACAAGCGGACAACAAAACCTACAAAAGCTTGGAGGCAAGTAAAGGGACCAGCACCCAAAGCTGATAGGTATTGTAACTAACTGTGAAATGTGACAGGATCTAGAAGGCAATGAAGTCAGCCTGTGCAACACATCCAATCACCCTACCCACGTGGATCTTCAGGGCAGGAGTAGGTCTTTGGGTGAGGGCAAGAACTTCCACAATACTCATACTGGGTCTGAATTTCCTAATATCCCAACAGGCCCACAGAAATGTGAAAAGGAAAGATGGAAAGAAGGAAGGAAGGGAGAGAGGGAGGGAAAGAAAGGAAGAAAGAGAAAAAGAACAGGAAGAATAGATAGAATGGAGGGAGGGAAAGAGAGGGAAAGAAAGGGAAGGAGTAAGGAAGACACAGATTGTAGAAGAAAGAGAGCAGGAAAGGAAGGAAGGAAGGAAGGACAAAGGAAGGAAGGAAGAGAGAGGGTGCAGAACATTGTTGATAGACTGGTCACATTTGGGGGGGGGGGCGCTCTATAAGCCATGGAGATTGCACCTAGTTCTCCCAAGCTATCCATAGGCTTTCTGAGAGAATTTGCTTATAAATTACAAGTGCTTTGCGTAAGTGAAAAGAGTTCAAAGTAGGGAATAGTACTGTTAAGAGTACTCTTGTTAAGGAAGAGAGAAATCTGAAGGCATTTTGTTCTTAGCTCCTGGGCAGCTATTTGCCACCTGTTAACAGGTATGAACCTAAGTCCAGATCACACCCCTGAGATCTAAAAGTTCTTACTTCTGTCCCAGAACACTAAATTGGACCAGAGTCATATAGTTAGTGATAGAAATAGAAACACTTTATTAAGCAAGAGAGAAAAGGCACTCCTGAGAATGAAGTTGAGCTAGCTAGCTGGGACAGGACCAAGACTTAACAGCCCGGTGCCGCTGTACTCTAATCCTCTGTAAGACTCCTACCGAGCACATCTCTTGCTCATGGATTACACAATGTTACTCTTTACTCATTCTCTATTGTTACATGTAACCCAGGTGAGGATTTCCAGTCTTCTGGCAACTGATTTGGTCCCCATGTCAATCTTAAGTCCTCTTTGTTCATGTCCTTACAATTTTGGTTCACCCACCACTACTTTATTAAAAGTATTTATAAGATCTAACAATGTCCTTGTACAGAACTTGTGGTCTTTGATACATAACATCATATTATCCACAAATAGATATAATTTAATATCTTCATTTCCTTTATTATTTTATTTATTTATTTATTTACTTATGAGCGACAGACATAGAGAGAAGGACAGATAGAGGGAGAGAGAGAGAATGGGCGCTCCAGGGCTTCCAGCCTCTGCAAACGAACTCCAGACGCGTGCGCCCCCTTGTGCATCTGGCTAACGTGGGTCCTGGGGAATTGAGCCTCGAACTGGGGTCCTTAGACTTTACAGGCAAGTGCTTATCCACTAAGCCATCTCTCCAGCCCTAAATTTTGTCTTTTAGACAGGGTCTCACATTGTATCCAGTGTTGGCCTCAAATTCATGACAATCCTCTTGCTTCAGATTTATGAGACCTGGAATTACAAGTAGAGTGATAAATTATGAAGTTTAAAATTAAAGTATTAACAATAAACGAATGGAATATAGGAGGTGGCATGGAGAGAGGAAAAGAAACATTGTCTAACTTTAAAAAATTAAAAGGGGGGGGATAGAGAGATTGCTTAGTGGTCAAGGTGTTTGTCTGCAAAGCCTAAGGACCTAGGATTGAATCTCCAAAACCCACGTAAGACAGACACACATGATGGCACATGTGTCTGGAGTTTGCCTACAATGGCTAGAGGTCCTGGCACACCCACTTTGTCCATCTTTCTAGCTCTCTCTCTTTCTCTCTCTCTCTCTCATTAATAAATAAATAAAAATACAAAAAAAATAAAAATAAAAAAGAAGACTGAGGAAGAGAATTGTGCTTTTAAAATAAAAATCTGATAATTAAGATGAAAAATATGCAAATAAAGTTAGACAACAGTAAAAGGAGGAATTAAAAACTAAAACCAAGCCAGTAGTGTCCAGTGCTATTATATAGTATTATTGGGAGTCTTAAAATATTTAGGTGATAAGCAACAGACTATCTTGAAAATTCAGGGAAGGGGACCTAACAAGAAGGGTTTTGAAAATGCTGTCCAAGGACTGGAGAAATGGCTTAGTGGTTAAGGTGCTTGTCTTCAAAGCTGAAAGGACCATTGCTCAATTTTCCAGATCCCACAAAGGTGAAGTAAGCGCAAGGTCACACATGTGGGGCAAAAGCATGTGTAGTTTGATTGCAGTGGCTGAGGCCCTGGTGCCAATTCCCTTTCCCTCCCTGTCTCTTGCTCACTTTTGCTCTCTCTAAATTAATATGTTGTCCAAGTAATTTGTTAATTGAATCACTTTTTTAAAAAACTTTAGATCACTTATTCAAAATGTTGAGGCATAAACTAGGTACTCTTAAAGTGAAAACTATCACACTCATACAGAAGGCTAAAAGTGTATAGAATATGAACATATAAACTGAGACATAAACTATTATTTTATTTAGGATATGATTAATCCCCTCAAATTGAAATAGTAATTAAAATAAAATGTTGCATGCTAAAATAGAAAATAGTATATTCAGGATACTTTAGAGAACCAAACCAAATACAATATGTGTATAATGAAGATATTTTTGATAATTGTCTCTGGCAGTTATGAGTGCTGACATGTCCCAATGGCTATATGGTGACTCAGAAAACTGCAGAACCAGGACAGGTGATGGTGTAGCTGCCATGTTGGTATTGGGGCACCCAAGGTCAACATTTGGCTAAGAACAAGACTATCAATGAGTTTTCTTCCCAGCTGCCTGCATAAGACCTTCTGTCACTATGAAACCTAGTCAACAGAGAGGAAGCTTCCAGCCTACTTCCAGATTGGTTTCTCTATGCCCTGTACCAGAAGCATGTGTTGTCTTCAGTAACAGTCTATTACCATCTGAATTTTAGTGAGAAACCAAGGGTGATGCATAAGAACTGTATTGTTTCAGGGCCTTTAAAGTCTCCCTGATATAACTCATTGAGAGGCATTTCATCATTGATACTAGGTTTTCATTTAATGTACCAAAGGTTTCTGGGAATAGCATTATCCACCCATGCAAGGACTTCCATTCAAATTCCATTTCTTATTTCTTCATTTACATTATATTTTAAAGTAGCTTTCAGAAGTAACAGGATTTCACAGTGTTTATTCATGCATCTTTAGTTTTGGTTAGCCCTACCCTCTTCCCCATACCCCTGCTCCATTCACAATTAAATACATTCACACTCAATATTCCTGTCGTTTATTTTCATATTGTGTAGGTTCTATTCTTCTCCCCACCAGAGTAAGCCCCTGACATGGTTCCTATCTAGGATTTTAAAGTCTACAGACATTCAGTGCAATTTAAATATACAAATCTTTAAGTTTAAGGCTAGGTTTCTCATATAAGAGAGAATATGTCACACTGTCTTTCTGAGCCTGGATTACCTCAATTAGGATGTTTTCTATAAACTTTCTGCAAATTTTATTTTTATATTAAAGTAGACTAAAATTCCCTTGTGTATATTTATCGTATCTCCATTATCTACTTATCAGTTGATGGACATCTTAGCTGATTCTACTTCTGAGCTCTTGTGAATAGAGCAGTAATTAGTAGTCTTCTTTGCTGTATGCAAGTGTTTCAATTTCATGAGGTTCCACTTGACAATATTTGGCCTTATTTCCTGAAGTGATTAAAGTCCTGTTCAGAAATTCTTTCCCATCTATATATCTTGAACTATTTTTTTCCTGCTCTTTGTCTAGCAGTTTCAGAGTTTGGGGTTTTACATCAAGAACTTTGATTTGTGTGCAGAGTGAGAGATAAGGATCTAGTTTCATTCTTCTACATGGAGGTATCAAATTTTTCCAAATTTTACCATTTTAAATGAACTAGTTACACAGTGCAGTTGTACCTAATGAATTGAGCATCGCATATTGTTTTTCTCATCTCCAGTTCCCTCACTAATGTTTATCCTTCATAAATTTTGGAACAATCTTTGATATTCCTTGGTACTTCAGGTGGCCATACCTCTATAGAAAGAAGATACTCTGTTCTGACCGTAACATCTTTTCAATTTGTACATGGCTTCTAACTAGGCAACATTCATGGGCTGTACTAATCCTACTGTCCATCTCAGAGTTTGCTTCCCAAGTATTTCTACACAGTACATTGTTAAATGACCTAAAGCTTGGTAAAGTTAAATGCTATAACTCCTGTAAAGAATGTCAACAGTTTCTATCTGTGTATCTATGCAAATTCTTCCTTCTTTTGCTAGATTCACATATGCTATGCCTTCATAATATGAAAAAAAAATACATATTAACCTCTTGTCACTATGTCACATTTTTGGATACAAAAAACTCACATATTTTTTTAGCAGTTAAAGAGTTTGCTTGTGAAGCCTAAGGACCCACATTCCACTCTCCAGATCCCATGTGTGATAGTTAAGTTGTTGTCAACTTGATCTGTTTAGTAATCCACAGGCTGCTTCTAGGAAGGATCAACTAAAGGAGGAGGTCTTTCTCCCAGGGTGAGCCCTTCCCCCAGAGTGGGCGGTCCCGCTCAGAGAGGGACTTGATATAAGGAAGCTCTGGGTAGAAAAGTTCCCTTTTTTCCTTCCTTCCTTCCACTTGGCTGCCGGAGCTGCTCCCTACCTTCTAGCGTGGATTGAAGACCAGTACGGACTAAAGACCTACATCAACTGAAGACCCACGTGGATCGAAACCCAGCGGCTCCTCAGGAAGCCTCCAGGCTTTCCGGCTCCTCAGGAGGCCTCCAGGCTTTCCGGCACCATCTGCAGTGCCGGGTCGGGACTGCTGAGGCATCTGGCCACGTGGACTGAGCAGCTACCAGGTTCGGTGATTCTCAGGCCTGCAACTGCTATTGGACTACTGTAAGCTAATCCAATAAATTCCCTTTATAAAATAATTCATTCTAGTAATTCTGTTCCTCTAGAGAACCCTGACTAATACAGATTTTGGTACCAGGAGTGGTTCTAGAGAAACAGAATTGTAAGGATGGATTTCTCTAATGGGCTTAGTGCTATCTGGGGTTGGTTCTCCAATTTCAGTGCTACCAAAGGCCCTACTGGTGATAAGGAGAGTGCCTGTACTGGAAATAAAGAGGGCACTAATAATCCATGGTGTGAACTTTTTAAAGAACTCCATGAGATAGATGTATTTGGTGACCCTGACTCATGTCTTGTGAGGAGCAAGGAATTTAGTGACTCTGTATTTAAAACATTCGAATATTTGTGGAAAAGTAAGACCAATGATGAGGCTGGTTGGTTGCTTTTAGCATCTCTAGACAAAGTACTGAGGGAACAGCAGAAGCTCAAAAAGGAAAATTCCAAGCTTAAGACCCACATACATGATCTCAAGGTTTCTAAAGGTGCCCTGGAGGAGAGTCTCCTCTCTAGCCAGAACAGGGCTCAAATTGCAGAAAACCAAACCCAAGCTCTCATTGTGAGATTAGCTAATTTGCAATGTAAACTTAAATCCCAGCCTCACCAACTATCAGAAGTTAAAGTGAGGGCACTGATTGGAAAAGAGTGGGATCCTTTGACTTGGGATGGTGATGTGTGGGAAGACCCTGAAGAACCTGGGGACATTGAAGTGTTAGATTCTGAAGATGTTTTGGATGAAAATATGACCTGCCCTCCCTTAGCACCAGTTGTATCCCCACCCCCACATCCTGAAGGATTATCCTCCCCACCCTTGCCTGGGGGAATTCATCCCTCTTTGTCTGAGGAATCAGCAGAAAATGCTGGTGATTCTCAGTTCCCACCCATCTTTGCCTCTAGGCCTATAACCAGACGAAAGGCTAGGCAGGCTCCTAAAGGTGAGATAGAAAGTGTGACACAGGAGGAGGTGAGGTACACTCCTAAAGAACTTCAGGAGTTTTCTAACTTGTACAGGCAGAAGCATGGGGAATATGTGTGGGAATGGATTTTAAGGGTGTGGGATGATGGAGGAAGGAACATAAGATTAGATCAGGCTGAATTTACTGAAATGGGCCCATTGAGCAGAGATTTTAGATTTAATAATGCAGCTCGTGCAGTTGGAAGGGGTGCCAAGAGTTTATTTGATTGGTTGACTGAAGTATGGCTCCAAAGATGGCCTACTGTGAATGAGCTTGAGCTGCCTGATATCCCTTGGCTTAATGTCGATGAAGGGATTAAAAAGCTCAGAGAACTTGGAATGCTGGAGTGGATTTGCCATGTAAACTCATCTTTGCCCCCACAATGGGAGCGACCAGAAGATGTGCCCTTCACTAAGACCATAAGAAACAGATTTGTGAGGGGAGCGCCAGCATACTTAAAGTCCTCTATCATTGCTCTTTTATGTAAAGAAGACCTCACAGTGGGAGCTGCAGTTGCTGCATTAGGTGATTTAGATGCAATGGGCATAACTGGATCTCGGGGTAACAAGGGCCAAGTGGCAGCGCTGAATCGCCAAAGGCGGGGTGAACGTGTTTTTCATAATAGACAGCATAGGCAAAATTATGCACATAAAGGTATGACTCGTATGGACCTTTGGCGTTGGCTGATTAATCATGGTGTTCCCAGAAGTCAAATAGATAAGAAGCCTACTGAGTTTCTTCTTGATCTGTATAAGCAGAAAAGTTCCACAGCAAGGGGACATAAAGCCACTTTGAATTATAGCAACAGAGAATCAAGGCCTCTTAATCAGTTTTCCAGACTTGAGCCAGTTTACAGATCCTGAGCCCCTTGATTGAAGGGTTGGCCGGGTTCCCTCGGGGAAGGACCCCCCTACAATTGCCAAAAGTTTCAATATTAAACTTACACCTATCCTTCCTCAGAGGGACCTGAGGCCTTTTGCTAGGGTAACTGTACACTGGGGGAAAGGAAATAATCAGACCTTTCGGGGCTTACTGGACACTGGCTCTGAATTGACATTGATTCCAGGAGACCCCAAAAAGCACCATGGCCCTTCAGTTAAGGTAGGTGCTTACGGAGGTCAGGTGATCAATGGAGTTTTGGCGAATGTTAGACTGACAGTGGGTCCACTGGGTCCCCGAACGCATCCTGTGGTTATTTCCCCTGTCCCAGAATGCATAATTGGGATAGATATACTTAGCAGTTGGCAGAACCCCCACATTGGTTCCCTGACTTGTGGAGTAAGGGCTATTATGGTTGGAAAGGCCAAATGGAAGCCATTGAGGCTCCCACCACCAGGGAAAATAGTGAATCAAAAACAATATCGCATCCCTGGAGGGATTTCGGAAATTAGTGCCACTATAAAGGACTTGAAGGATGCAGGGGTGGTGGTTCCCACCACATCTCCCTTTAACTCTCCTATTTGGCCTGTTCAGAAGACAGATGGATCCTGGAGAATGACAGTGGATTATCGGAAACTTAATCAGGTGGTGACTCCAATTGCAGCTGCTGTACCAGATGTGGTTTCTTTACTTGAGCAGATTAACACATCTCCTGGTACCTGGTATGCAGCTATTGATCTTGCAAATGCTTTCTTCTCCATACCTGTCCATAAGGACCACCAGAAGCAATTTGCCTTCAGCTGGCAAGGTCAGCAGTACACCTTTACTGTTTTACCTCAAGGTTATATTAACTCTCCAGCCCTGTGTCATAGCTTAGTTCGCAGGGACCTTGATCGCCTGTCCCTTCCACAGGGTGTCACATTGGTCCATTATATTGATGACATAATGCTAATTGGATCAAATGAGCAGGAGGTGGCAACCACTCTGGAGTTGCTGGTACAGCATATGCGCATCAGGGGATGGGAAATAAATCCATCCAAAATTCAAGGACCTTCCACCTCAGTGAAATTTCTAGGAGTTCAGTGGTGTGGGGCATGCAGGGATATTCCTTCTAAGGTGAAGGACAAGTTGTTGCATTTGGCCCCTCCTACCACTAAGAAAGAAGCACAATGTCTAGTGGGCCTATTTGGATTTTGGAGACAGCACATTCCTCACTTGGGTGTCTTACTCCGTCCCATATACCAAGTGACTCGGAAAGCTTCTAGTTTTCATTGGGGCCCAGAACAAGAGAAGGCTCTCCAACAGGTGCAGGCTGCTGTGCAGGCTGCTCTACCCCTCGGGCCATATGATCCAACAGATCCGATGGTACTTGAGGTTTCAGTGGCAGACAGGGACGCTGTTTGGAGCCTTTGGCAGGCCCCCATAGGTGAATCACAGCGGAGGCCCTTGGGATTTTGGAGCAAGGCCCTGCCATCATCTGCAGACAATTATTCTCCCTTTGAGAGACAGCTCTTGGCCTGCTGTTGGGCCTTAGTGGAAACTGAACGTTTGACAATGGGCCATCAAGTTACTATGCGACCCGAGCTGCCCATTATGAGCTGGGTGTTGTCTGACCCACCAGGCCATAAAGTTGGACGTGCACAGCAGCAGTCCATCATCAAGTGGAAGTGGTATATACGTGATCGGGCTCGAGCAGGCCCTGAAGGTACGAGTAAGTTACATGAGGAAGTTGCCCAAATGCCTATGGTTGCTACTCCTGTTGCAATGCCTTCTGTCCCCAAGCATGCACCTATGGCATCATGGGGCGTGCCTTATGATCAACTGACTGAGGAGGAGAGATCTAGGGCATGGTTTACAGATGGTTCAGCACGTTATGTCGGCACTGCCCAGAAGTGGACAGCTGCAGCATTACAGCCCCTTTCTGGGACAACTCTGAAGGACTGTGGTGAAGGGAAGTCTTCACAATGGGCAGAACTTCGGGCAGTGCATATGGTTGTGCATTTTGCTTGGAAGAATAAATGGCCAGATGTGCGGTTATACACTGACTCATGGGCTGTGGCCAATGGTTTGGCTGGATGGTCTGGGACTTGGAAGGAGCACAGTTGGAAAATTGGTGAAAAGGACATTTGGGGAAGATGTATGTGGATAGACCTCTCTGAATGGGCAAAGGATATAAGGATACTTGTGTCCCATGTCAGTGCTCATCAGAAGGTGACCTCACTGGAGGATGACTTTAATAATCAAGTAGACAAGCTGACCCGTTCTGTGGATAGTGGTCAACCTCCTTCCTCAGCCACCCCTGTCATTGCCCAGTGGGCCCATAAACAAAGTGGCCATGGTGGCAGAGATGCAGGCTATGCATGGGCCCAACAACATGGACTTCCACTAACTAAGGCTGACCTGGCTATGGCTACTGCTGAGTGCCAAATTTGCCAACAGCAGAGGCCGAATCTGAGCCCCCGATATGGTAGTATTCCTCGGGGTGACCAGCCAGCAACCTGGTGGCAGGTTGACTACATTGGACCTCTTCCATCATGGAAAGGGCAGCGTTTTGTCCTTACTGGAATAGACACTTATTCTGGGTATGCATTTGCCTTTCCTGCACGTAGCGCTTCTGCCAAAACTACCATCCGTGGGCTTACAGAATGCCTTATCCACCATCATGGCATTCCACACAGCATTGCTTCTGACCAAGGAACTCACTTCACCGCCAAGGAAGTACGGCAGTGGGCTCATGATCATGGAATTCACTGGTCTTACCATGTGCCCCACCATCCTGAAGCAGCTGGCTTGATAGAATGGTGGAACGGCCTTTTGAAGAAACAGCTACAGCGCCAACTGGGTGGCAACAGCTTGGAGGGCTGGGGGAGTGTCCTCCAGCAGGCTGTATATGCTCTGAATCAGCGTCCTATATATGGTACTGTTTCTCCTATAGCCCAGATTCACGGGTCCAGGAATCAAGGGGTGGAAATGGGAATGGTCCCACTTGCCATCACCCCAAGTGACCCATTAGCTAGACTTCTGCTTCCTGTTCCCGCAACCTTATGCTCTGCTGGACTACAAGTCTTGGTCCCAGAGGGGGGAGTGCTTTTGCCAGGAGACACAAAGAACATTCTATTGAACTGGAAGCTAAGACTTCCCCCTGGTCACTTTGGGCTCCTAATGCCCTTGAGTGAACAGGCAGAGAAAGGAGTTACAGTGATTGCAGGGGTGATTGATCCAGATTACCAGGGGGAAATTGGGCTGCTCCTCCACAATGGCGGTAAGGAAGAGTATGCCTGGAGTGCAGGAGATCCTTTAGGGCATCTGTTAGTGTTACCATGTCCTGTTGTCAAAGTTAATGGACGACTGCAACAACCCAGTAGAAGTAGTGTGATCAATGGCCCAGATCCTTCAGGAATGAAGGTATGGGTTACCCCTCCAGGTAAAGAACCAAGACCTGCTGTGCTGAGGTGCTTGCTGAAGGTGGAGGGAATACAGAATGGGTAGTAGAAGAAGGCAGTTACAAATATCAGCTAAGGCCACGTGATCAGTTACAGAAACGAGGACTGTGATTGCAATGTTTCTGTCCTGCCTTGATAACAGAGTGTTATATCTACACCAATATTAAGATTGTATCATTAGCTAAACTGTTGAATTTATATTAGACCCATTGTATTAGAGACTAAGCTTGTGTTGGGGGGAAGATTTTGCGGTTCCGGTTGTACGTGGGATAGTTATGCGATGTTAGGCGGAATTATGAGCTTGTTACTATTTTCATTTGGAAATTAAGTATGATGTAAGGAGACATGATTTGATGCCAAGTTGACAAGGGGTGGACTTGTGATAGTTAAGGTGTTGTCAACTTGATCTGTTTAGTAATCCACAGGCTGCTTCTAGGAAGGATCAACTAAAGGAGGAGGTCTTTCTCCCAGGGTGAGCCCTTCCCCCAGAGTGGGCGGCCCGCTCAGAGAGGGACTTGATATAAGGAAGCTCTGGGTAGAAGAGTTCCCTCTTTTCCTTCCTTCCTTCCACTTGGCTGCCGGAGCTGCTCCCTACCTTCTAGCGTGGATTGAAGACCAGTACGGACTAAAGACCAACATCAACTGAAGACCCACGTGGATCGAAACCCAGCGGCTCCTCAGGAAGCCTCCAGGCTTTCCGGCTCCTCAGGAGGCCTCCAGGCTTTCTGGCACCATCTGCAGTGCCGGGTCGGGACTGCTGAGGCATCTGGCCACGTGGACTGAGCAGCTACCAGGTTCGGTGATTCTCAGGCCTGCAACTGCTATTGGACTACTGTAAGCTAATCCAATAAATTCCCTTTATAAAATAATTCATTCTAGTAATTCTGTTCCTCTAGAGAACCCTGACTAATACACCATGTTAACCAGATGCACAAAGGTGAGGCAAGCACAAGGTTACACATGCCTACTAGGTAGTGCATATATCAAGTTCAATAGCAGTGGCTGGGGCCCTGTGTGCCAATCCCCCCCCCCATCTGTCTCTCTTCTGCTCACTCTCTCTCTCTTTCTCTCTAAAAAAATAAATAACAATAAAAAGAGAAAGAAAAAATATAATGAATTTTTACTTTTCACTTACTAGTATTAATGAAAGTGTCATGGGCTGAATTATTTAATGTATGCAATCCTCAATTTTTACTGCTGCAGAATATAAAATTTAAATTAAAAATGTACTTTGTAAAGATTGCAACTGGACTAAGATAGCACATGTAAAATTAGTAATGTCGACAGTTATGGTAAAATTATTTGATTGTGTGAATATATTTTGACTATGAGACTATAGAACAGAGTATTCTCTTTAATTCTAGAGCCCTACTTTGAAAATGATTACATTTTAAATAGAATTTTGTGATGCATCTCCTTGGAGCCTTGGAGTTAAATAGATTGATCCTAACACAACCAGATGAAGAAAAGGTAAAAACATGTTATATTTCCTCTCTGTTTTTTTTTTTTTCATTCACATATGTTTGTCCCAGTCAATAATCCATCTGCTGCCAAACTTAGGAGACAATGGTTAAGATGTCAATTTATAATAATATTTTGGATCTCGGAAAAAAAAGGAAAGCTTTGAATATTCAATCTCTTGGCATCTTGAAAAAACATACTGGACACAAAATCAAGTAGTTAGCCTTGCAATACACAATGGCACACATGCTAGAGCCTCTGTGAGAGTAATTCTCATCTGCAGCCCAGCAACAAGAGGGTTCTATACTTCTACATTAACAATAGAAGTCAATGTAACTAGGCCAAATATAGAAAAAGTAATTCTTGATGTATAAGCCAAATAATATAGCTACATGATGACTAACAATAGTCAGGGAAAATAGCATAGAAAAAGTGATAATTAAAATATAGTTGTGGGCTGGAGAGATGGCGTAGCGGTTAAGCACTTGCCTGTGAAGCCTAAGGACCCCAGTTCGAGGCTCGGTTCCCCAGGTCCCACGTTAGCCAGATGCACAAGGGGGCGCATGCGTCTGGAGTTCATTTGCAGAGGCTGGAAGCCCTGGCGCGCCCATTCTCTCTCTCTCCCTCTTTCTCTCTGTGTCTGTTGCTCTCAAATAAATAAATAAATAAATAAAATTAAAATATAGTTGTCCCTGCATATATAAGCAAATTTTGACATGATTTACAGGGGATGTTTAAGCAAGCCTTGGAGTTATATACAATTGTAAAGGTAGATAAAGTATAATTTTATAGACACTAAAGGGAAAATGAATTTAAATATTGAGTGAAATACTGTTGTCTCTCTTTAATTAATACAAAATATTACTACTGGAATAAAATTATAATGGCCATAATTTTTCATTTTTATTAGAATAGGATACTGGTCAGATTAGCCCTACATACCATTTATAACTTAAGTCTTAAATTGATTATTTACATTACGTGGTTATTTATTCCACATGTATGTTGATTGAAAATGACATGCAGAGAAAAATACCATTGCACAAAGTAATCTTAATGGTGAACACATGGTTGAGGTGGTGTTTATAGCTTGTTCAATTAAATAAGGTAAATGTAATGTTTTAAAATTTGAACAACTTTATTTAGAATTATTAACATATATTTTTCTACATAAATCTCCTGTTTCAGTGAAATCTAGACAAAATAGAAACTTTTATGAAATAAATAAGACATCTTAATCAGAAAGTCACAAACTGAATGTGTATTACATAAGGGTAGATTTCTTTATCTTAATCTCATAATCACTTAAATTGGAAGACATCACCTTATGTTTATTTATAACAAAGACATTTTTGTTAAAATTTTAAAAATAAATCTTCCAAGCCACTATATGTGGTAGTGCGAATCAGATGCCCCCCCCAAAAAAAAAATTTATGTGTTCAGTGTCCTTGGTCCCTAGCTAGGAAAAATTTGGGAGGTAGAGACTTGTTGGAGGAGGTATGTTGTTGGGGGTAGTTTGGGGGGTGTTATAGCCAGATCCTCCTTGCCAGAGTTCAGTTTACTCTGTTACTGCTGTTTTCCACCATTTGTGGCAGAAATCATGTCCAGCCTCTGCTCCTGTCATACTGACCCTTGCCATCACGAAGCTTCCCCTTGAGACTGTAAGCCAAAGTAAAACCTTCCCTCTCATCACGTGCTTTTGGGCAGGTGTTTGTCCCAGCTTTGTGTAGGTAACTGCAATACATATGAAGAGTCATAATCGTGCCAATGCCACTCATAATAGAGCTTGAGTCTTGCAGGTGACTAAATCTGATACACATTACAAGTTGGGTAGAACACTGAGGAAATTAATCAATCACACTTCTAGGCTTGATGTCATGATATCAAGTCTAAATAGTATTAAATAAGATAAGTGATTGATTATGAAAGTCAAGAAATATGATGGTATCTGCTATCTACATGGGAGTAATAGTGTATAATTGCAGAAAGTAAATACCTGTAAGAACAAAGACATAGAACTGAATTTCTATTTTAGATCTAGAACTCAATACATGTTGGTGAACAGTAAATGTGTAGGCAATAAAAAAGTGCATAGGGATAGTTCATATAAGTGTGAAATACAGAAAATGGTAGAGGCTTTTTAGCACTCAAGAAAATGTCATCTCCAAAACCAAAATTAAACCTAGCAAAACAGAGAGATTCAACTGTCCAGAAAAAAGTAGGAAATCAAGGTCAAAACTTCTGGTAAGTAGAATGCTACTTAATGGAGAAAAGAGCCTCTAGTTTTTACCAAGAGTGTTCTGCTTGCTTGCAGACCATTTCTGTCCATTTTGCATCATTCTGGCCAGCTGGCCTGATGCATAATGCAGACCCTATTCACATTAAGATGTCTAATTCTGTATTGGATGAATTGGACAGCAAGAAAAGTATACAGAATTTCTATAGTGGCTATCTCCCACTGGCAAATGCAATCTATCTTTAAGGAAAACCCCAAATCCCAAATTGAGGGTATACAAGCTTTCTTTAATATGATTGGCCTATAATCTTCTAAAATTCCATCATCATTAAAGTGGGAGCATAAAGAATAAATTTTTCTAAATCAAATAATAGTAAGCATGTGACAAATAAATGGAGGGGAGTGTTCCCTAGAGAATGTTTCATTTTTTAGATGAGAGTTTCATTATGTTGCCTTACTGATGTCATACATCTGCTCAAATAATCTTCTGCCTCAGCTTCCTCAGTATATAGAGCTACAAAAATGCCCCACCATAACAGAATGGATTCAAGTCTTTGGCTATAAGTGATACTATTGGGGCAACTAGTGATTTCTTGATTGAATCTGTATCAAAATCAATCTTGATGTGAAGATGATATTGTAATTAGGTAGCTATGTCTTATTAAATGCATGTTACAACTTCAGAGATGAGGAGAAACAGTGGCAGGAGACACACACACACACACACACACACACACACACACACACACACACAGAGAGAGAGAGAGAGAGAGAGAGAGAGAGAGAGAGAGAGAGAAATAAAAAGAGATTGAGATTGCAAAATGATAATAGACCAGTTAAGTCTAAGGGAAGATTCCAAATATTGTTATCTATATTATTCTTGCCCAGCCACTAAAACTAATATTTGTGTGCTCCTGCAATGCAAGCCTCCCAGCCTCTATAAATAGCTTTACCTTTTTAACTCTGTTCATTTTCTTATTTTTAACTACGTTGATTTTAGTGACTCTAGAATCTATATTTTTACTTCAATGGGGGTGTCAAAACATCCCAATAATCTACCTCTTCCAAGTTACAATCATTTCAAATTTAACATTCAGTAGTCAACAAAACAAACAGCCACTGTCTTCCTCAATGGCAGGCATTATGTTAGGTGGTAAGAATGTTACCTATCAACGCACTACACTCTTGAGCTGGCAAGCTGAACTTTGATGAGACCAACAATTATCTTGCCATATTGTTTATGAGTTTTCCTCTGCTAAAATCTGAACTCCTTGTCTTCATGCAGCACTATAGAAATTAACCTGGAAATAATAAATTAAAAATAAAAGAAAGAAAAAAAGAAATTAACCTGGATCTAATGCTTCAACATCTTTTACATGCCTTTTGTTACGAAGTTGCTTTAATTAATTCCCTAAAGGTTGCTTCTAGCCTTTCTGCCTTTCTGATCTCTGCTCCCTGCTCACCTCTGTGTTTGCCCTAAAGTATCCCTAACTCTACTTCTGTACCTTCTGCTCACATCTTCAGAATGGACTCTGCAACCTGGATTCTAGTCTGCTGTAAATCTGATTTTCATGCCACAGACAGATATGTTTTATTTTAAGTAAAATAGTAATCATATTTACCTTCTGAAGTGGTTTCTTAAGTCCATATTACTATACTAAGTTTATTTTAGACAATTTCATACACACACACACACACACACACACACACACACACACACACACACACAATGGATTTTCTGAGGTAGGGTTTTGCTTTAGCCCAGGCTGACCTGGAATTCACTATGTAATCTCAGGCTGACCTCAAACTCACAGTGAACCTCTTACTTCAGTCTCTCGGGTCCTGAGATTAAAGGTGTGTGCCAGCGCATCCAGCTATAATGAATTTTGATCTCAGTCATCCCCCATCACTCTTTCTTATCCCTTGCCCACTTTCAATAAGTCCCTACTTCTTTTCAACTAATACCCTTCCTTAATTTTATGTCCTTTTTTGAACTAGTAAATTAAATTAGGGTTGTTTGCATTAACATGGGTTGGGTGTTATTTACTGTAACATGGTCAACTTGCCAGCCTCTCTACCACTAAAGAATATGATTCCCCCTCTCCTATCTACCATTGACTGTGTATAGCTACTTGGAACATAATGGGATCTCATGTGATCCTCTCCCCAACCCATGATGAAATGTTGACAAGCTCAGTCTTGTGCAGAAAACCATGCTGTGAGTTTATGAATTTCACTTCTATGTCCTTTCCAACAGACTGCATTCCACACACTCCTCCCCATCCTACAGCTCATTCTTCCCAGCCTCTCTTCAGTGATGTTTCTGGAGCCCTGAAGAGGATTACATGGAAGTCACATTTCAGGATGAACACATGAAAGTCTCTTATTCTCATCACTTTCAGCAGCTATGTGTCTCTACATTAACTTCGATCCACAGGGAAAAAAAAAAAAAGGAACTTCTGTGAGAGCAGTACCTATCCATGGGTATAAACAACAATATTTGTGAGATAGTGTGATGATCTATCCTTTTAGCATAACAACAGCATAAGTTCTCTTCTAGGTTCTATGACCTCTCCAGCCATGACTTTTTCCCAGGCTTATATTACTAGACATGAATCATTTCATCTCCATAAGGCCTCAAATCCAATCAGAAAATAGTGTTTTTTTATCCTCACTAGTATACACATCTTGCTTGGAAGGTTCACAGCTTAGTACAATTTAAAGACTTTTCTCCTACAGCAGCCAGCTTAATAGATTCTAGAACTAAGAAATCTGGACAGAAAGGAGGACACTTTCAGCTCAGTTTCAGCAATACGTCCTTCAGCCAAAGAAGTGTGGGGTGTCTTTTTTTTTTAATGAGAGAGAGGGAGAGAGAGAGAGAATTGGTGCAGGTAAGCACCTTAACTGTTAAGCCATCTCTCCAACCCAAGGTGTGTTTTTTTAACAATAGGGACTTAAATTAGCATCTAGTTCTGGCAACCAACAGCAAAGGTGATAGCCTCCCTGACCAATAACACTTAGAGAGGTAGCTCACTCATGGATTTTTTTGTTGTTGTTTATTTTTATTTATTTATTTGAGAGCAACAGAGAGATAAAGAGAGAGAGAGAATGGGCACGCCAGGGCCTCCAGCCACTGCAAAGAACTCCAGACGCATGTGCCCCCTTGTGCATCTGGCTCACGTGGGTCCTGGGGAATCGAGCCTTGAACCGGGGTCCTTAGGCTTCACAGGCAAGCACTTAACTGGTAAGCCATCTCTCCAGGCCTCACTTATGGATTTTTATTTAATAATCTATGGCTTCTAGGAATAGCTCTAAACACCTTAAAGGTACCTGTTTCAAACTCTTTTTTCTTAAATAATATCTTTGTGTGTGTGTGTGTGTGTGTGTGTGTGTGTGTGTGTGTGTGCGCGCGCGCGCGTGTGTAGGGGTGTGGTATGTGTTTATGTGTGGAGAAATGTAGTGTGTGTAAGTGTGAACATGTGTATTCAGATATGTGTGCTTCCTGAGTGCTCATCCACAGAAGATTTCCAGCATCATCCTTTATTCCATATCCACATGTTCCCTTGAAACATTCTCACTGAACCCAGAGCTGATTTTCTTTGTAAGTTTGGCTTGTCAGCAAACCCCAGGAATTCTTCTGTCTCCTCCCCACTCAGGGCAAGTGTTACAGGTCTGTATGTCCATGTCAGGCTTTTAGTACATAAATGCAGAAAATTGAACTCAGGCCCCTTCCTTGTTTGTTTGTAAAACCCTAATAGCTGTGGTAAATTAAAATAAATGAGTTCTTATTTAACATGCACTGTTTCATTTAGTCCTTATAAAAATCTCTGACTTGTTGCTAAAGGCTCAATATGTGTATCGTCCCAGTATTTATATGCTAGATCCTAACTCCCATTGTGATAAGAAATGAGACCTTTATAAGGCATTAAATGTTAAGGGTTCTGGTCTCATGAATTGGATTTCTACTCTTGTAAATGAGATTGAAGGGAGCTGCTGTCCTTCCCACTAAGTGAGTAAAGGCTCCCTCACTGAAGCAGACAGCAGTGTTACCAGACACAAATGTTCCAGTACCTGATCTTAGTGTTCTTACAACAGCAGAAATGGACTAAACACCAGCCCTGCATCAAAGTCAACTCCATTTTGTGGATAAGGAAGGTCTGGCACACAACTTAAATAATTAACCCTATTGAACTGTAATTTGATCTCAGGCAATCTGACTCTACATTGTATGCTCTTGAACTCTGTAAGCAAATAATGAACTGCAGTATTCTTGAGAAAGCAATTTGTAGGTCCAGAATTATATACTAAAATGGTGATTCTCATGACTGTGAACACATTTCAGTGAAAGGGAAAATAAGGTATTTCCTAATGAACAACAAATATTTTCCAAAACAAAAGAATTCCAATGAAAATCGACTAAGAAACTAAATAGTTTTTTGATTATTTGTCTGTTATTATGTACAGAAAGGGTACCACTCTAGCCCAGAATGACCTGGGACAACCTACTTAGTCTGTGACCCCAGACTAGCCTCAAACTCATAGCAATCCTCCTACCACTACCTCCTGAGTGCTACAAAAGTAAACAGTGAATTATTTTCTTTTCCCTGTGAATGGATACCTGACCAGATACAACTGAAGGAAGACATAGTTTTATCTTATTTTTTAAATGTTTTATTTTTACTTATGAGATGGAGGGGGCAGAGACAATGGGTGAGCCAGGACCTCCAGCCACAGCAAACTCCAGGCACATGCACCACCATGTGCATCTGACTCATGTGGGTTCTGGGGAATTGAACCTGTATCCTCAAGCTGCACAGGAAGCACTGTAGCTGCTAAGTCATCTTTGCAACCCTTTAAAAAATATTTTAATAGGTTTATTTTGTTTTTATTTTCAGTGGGGAGTTACACAGTAAGGAAAGTGTGCAACAGAAGCATGAAGCCAAACTGAAAGCCTCCACTGAATTCCATCTTTTTCCAAATAGACTGTTCTATTTTGATATCATAATTTCTTCCTCCTACTATGCAGGTCTTGTGTAGGTAGTGTCTACCACTGTGAGGGAGGTCATGAATATCAAATCCATGTTGTGTCTGGAAGACAAAATTGTGTGTACTCCTCCTCTCTTTCCTTTGGCTTTTACATTCTTTCTGCCACCTCTTCTACAATGGTCCCTGAATATTTGTGGGTATGATAGAAATGTCTCACTTAGTGCTGAACACTCCACTTCTTCTTAACTTGGTGAGTTTTAAGTCACCCCAGTTTAGTACCATCTCTTATAAAGAAAATAATTCTTAAGGTTATAAAACAAATGTTGATCTGGAGAGATTGCTTAGTGGTTAAGATGCTTGCCTGCAAAGATGAAGGACCAATGTTCAATTCCCCAGAACCCATGTAAGTCAAATGCCAAAGGTGCTCCATGCATCTGGAGTTTGTTTTTTGTTGTTGT
Organism: Jaculus jaculus; assembly: GCF_020740685.1. Taxonomy (NCBI): domain Eukaryota; kingdom Metazoa; phylum Chordata; class Mammalia; order Rodentia; family Dipodidae; genus Jaculus; species Jaculus jaculus. Next base: position 25,272,328 of record NC_059109.1, on the reverse strand, counting down.
TGTTGTTTTTTTTTTTTTTTTTTTTTAGCAGCTAGAGGCCCTGGTTTGCCCATCCATTCAAACTCTTTCTGTCTTTCTCTCTCTCAAATAAATAAATAAAAATAAAAAGTCAAACTGACAGAACTCAAAATAAATACCTAGGAAACATAAATACTTATGTATGTAGATAGTATATGAACAACTATTTAGGGGCAAGGGTAGAGGAATTATTGAAATGCCTACTAAAGAAAGTACATTTTCTGAATAAAGGTATTTAAATTTTTTCAAGTACCACGTGGTCACACTTTTCTTGATTTTGATTGATTTTTATAAGTAGATATTCCAGTACAGAGAACAAGAGGATAAATGTCAACCAGGAGTGACAGGGTGCTATACATTTAAGTAAGCAAAAGCCCTCATTATCCAAATTAGCAATATTGAAGGGAGCCATTCAGCAAGCATAATAGAACTCCATGTTCACTTTAAGTGCTATGTGTGGGAGTCTGATACGGCTGTACAATGAATTACTAGCTCTCCACTGATGCCCACTGACAATGCTAGATCACCACAGGTACAAATGAATGAATACATTTCTCTAAAAAATGTCATGTTGATAATATGATTAATTACATAGTAAAAAGTACTCACACATTCGACTCAGGAAAAAATAATATTCATTAAGATTAATTTTATCTTTCCAGTGCATCATAATCATCAGACATTTAGAAACATAGTGTGTTGTAGGCCTAATAGACAACTCAATGAAATTACAAACCTTTGTTTCTCAAAATACTTTCTGATGAGACTACACCATGATGTGAAGCACTTATCTCACATTGCAAGTTAAAAAAAGTAATTCATCATTTAACCACATGGTTCTTTCACATTGATCAGGTGCTAAAATGTATGGCATGTTGCAAGATTTGTTTTTATTTTATTTTATTTATTTTTTATTTATTTATTTTTTTTTTTTTTTTTGAGGTAGGGTTGCACTCTAGCCCAGGCTGACCTGGGATTCACTACGGAGTCTCAGGGTGGCCTCGAACTCACAGTGATCCTCCTACCTCTGCCTCCCAAGTGCTGGAAGATTTGTTTTTTGTTTTTTGTTTTCTTGCAAGACAAAAGGACATTTCAAACACAATGAAAACATACTTAAACCCAAAGCCTGAATTTGTATGATAATTTGCATAGAAGTGGAGATACTAACAACTTTAGTTTGGTAATGGAACTGAAGTTTGTTGCTTCAGTACTTGTTAAGTAAACAAAACAATTATAGAAGTTTGTTAACCTCTATAAACGCGATTTTATTTGTTGTTTTAAACAAGAGCAATAATAGACTCTGACTCATAAGATGGCAGTCAGATGCAATAAGATGATTGCTGTACAAGTTCTTAGATTAAGCACAACAAATGGCAGTTGACAAGGGCTAATTATTGTGATTGTTATCTCCTTGCTCTGTTTTTAGAAGTCCTTTAGTCTCTGATTCTCAGTCATCACATATAGATATCACTAATCGGAATTTCAATGATGTTCAGAGATGATTTCTGATGAAGGTTAAAATAAAATACACTAAAATGAGGCAGAATCTAAGAAAGTGATTGCTCGCTGGTGTGGTGTCTCACTGTCAAGGTCAGGCGGTGCCCTGCTTTAAGGTACTCGATACTGTGCTAAACATACTGTCTTTCGGGCTACACCTTGTCCTGAGTGACCCCTTTCTTTTCTTTTCTTTTCTTTTCTTTTCTTTTCTTTTCTTTCCTTTTCTTTTTTCTTTTCTTTTTTATTTATTTTTTTTTTTTTAACCAGGATTGTCTCCATTTTGAGTACAAATGCTAAGACAGTGAAAGAGGAACAAAAGCCAAATCGGTTTTAATTGAGAGCCAGCCAAGGACAGAGACCCAAAGAGAGGCCACTTGAGCAGCCCTGGCTGGAGGAGAACCTGTGTCTGACCCAGTGTCATGCTGAAAGCAACACTCCAGGGCAGCAGCCTCCTACCTCCTCAGCTCAGCACACCTAAGCCGGCTGGCTCCTCCCTCCGAGTCATTCTTTGGAGTCCAACCAATGGGTCTCTCCATGACACCCCTTAATCTGATAATGAGGCCCATCTTAATTGGATATTTAATCCATAAATGGACCCAGTATATGTGTATAATTCTCTTCATCCATACATTCTCCTAGTGTCTAATTTTTCTGGTCCACGCTTTGGTACTGGGAAGTGTGGTGGGGTTGGGGGTGGATTTCTCTGCTGCTCAGATAGGTGTTTCTCTGCTTGTTTTTCACTTATGTCTTGTTCTGGGAGGACTCTTTCTAGATATATATATATATATATATATATATATATATATTCTTCTTGAACCTCTCTATTTTCTGTTTATATCAGAACATACGTGTGTATGCCAGGCTGAGAAAAGGAAAGATTTCTTATTAGCCTAGGCATTTTCTTGCATGCTTTCTACCTGTGTTTTCTTCTTGCTGTGCTACATGAACAAGCTTTCTGTGATCTCTTACGTGATGGTGATCTCTTGGCTTGGGCTCATGTTTTGCCTTCCACATGGGTGCTGTGTGCTTCTCCATAGGCCTTATTCCCCAGAGATTGCCCTGTAAAGAATATTCTTTTCCTCTGCCTTCTCCCTTTCTAGCAAGGCAAGGGGGAGAATGTCTTCCTGTCTTGAACCTCTCAGCCTTTGCTCTGGATCCTAATTCTCCTTGAAATAAAGCTCATAATGAAAAAGTTACCTTTCTCAGAGTCTATGTTCCTAAGTCTTTGCTAAGTCAGATAAAACTTCCAAAGTTAAGGTTCATAGGCCTAGGATCTCCTGCATCTACATGAAGTTGAATCCCTCCAAAGATCCAATATCTGGCAGCATACAACCGACCCCCCCCGAAAAAAAAAACAAAGGCCATCAGAAACAACTGAACACTCCTAATATGTCCTACCACTCAGGTAAGTCACCTGTCTTCTTGGTCAGGGAGATATGCAGAAGCCCAGAGATTAGAATGGAAACCAGTGGACAGTCTGAACAAGGAGGACTCACAGCAGAGGACTGATTATTCCAGGGAATGCCATGTGGTCAGCACAGCCTTAGAGCTCCTCACAGGTCCCTAAAAGTTGCTCTTTCAGAGCCATTACTGACCTTCAAAAATATGATAGTTAACTTTTGGGCTGCCTACATGATTTTAAACACCCAGCAAGAGATAATAACCCTAGAATATTTTGATGTAATCAAAGAGACAGGCTATTTGATGCTACATACAGATATCCACTTTTCTGAGTCATATGCTTAAATAATAAACTCTAAAATTGACTTATGCCTCCATACAATAAGACACTGCCCTCTTTTACTGTCTTTGTGATAATTGGTATGTTTTTCTTACCTGTTTATTTATTTATTTTTTTAAATGTCATCCCAGGTTCAAAGAACTAACAAAGTAAAAGACCTACATCCGGGCTGTAACAAGTTATCAAATTGTTTCATAAATAATTTCTCCACCTTGGGCCTTTAGATAAAATCCCTCCTAAAGGGTCCTAGCTGCTACACCCTGCCACCCCGTCAAAGACGCTAAGAATAGTTATCATTTCATGCCTCTAACAGCAGTTCGAGGCTCTTCTCAGAGGCAAGGAATGAAGGTGGAAGAGGAGCAAGACAGTTTTCTTAATAGATAGTCAGCCAGGGACAAAGGCCAAAGAGATGGCATCTTGCTTGTCCTGGCAGCACGAGAACCCACGTATGACCCAGTCTCATGCAAGATGGCTTCAAGCAACACTCCCCAGCAGCGGCTTCTTGCTTCCTCCTCAGCTTAGCGCGCTGGAAGGGCTGGCCTCTCCTGAGTCAGCCTGGAGTACACCAGCCAATCACGCCTCTCCATTACACATCTGAGACTGATGATAGAGATCTTTGTAATTGGATGTCTGAGTCATATAAAGGAGCCTAATCATATTTATAAACGTCTTTCAGTGTTCTTCTTTACTCTCCACAGCTTTGATTCCTGATCCCTGGTGATAAGCTCTCCCCTTCCCACCCCCTCTGGGAGGAGTTCCTATTGCCTGGGTATTTTCCTGCTAGCTTTCTACATGCATTTTGTTCCTGGATGCCTTTTTGTTTTACTATATGTGGGATCTCTAAGTCTTTAACTTTCTCATAGTCTTTTCTGACCCCCCTATGCAAGGCTAAGGGTGAAGGGGATCTTTTGGTTTGGGTTCTCCTGTGTTGCCTCTTGTGTGTGTGTGTGTGTGTGTGTGTGTGTGTGTGTGTGTGCGCGCGCGCGCACACGCATCCTTCTTCAAAGGCTTTTCCCCCAGAGATTTCTCTGAGAAGGAGATTCTCTTCATCTCTATCTTCCCTCTCCCATCCTAACTCTACCTAAAAATCAACCTCATAGTTCATAATTTACACTTCTGTGAGTCTCTATTTCCAATTCTTTGTTCACAAGGATAATAATCCACATGTTTGGGTCCACATACCTGGAATTTCTTGCATTTTTATGTAATTTAACCCTCCCTAAGCTCAAAAACCTGCATCATCGCATAGAATGACTCTGCGTCTTATTAGTGCATGTAGACCCCACCACCTGTCTAGAACCACTGACATGATAATGCATTGCTGCATGTTTAAGACTACACCTATAAACTTGTCAAAGCACATTAGGACCATATGGGTATATTAAAATCATATTTAAAAAATGGCATCCGAAATTGTATCAGATAATCTTGGCCCACAGACTTGTTAACATATCTATTTTGTTACTTCCCCATTGCTGTGAATAAATAACCAGACCTGAAGCAATTTAAGAAGGGCATGTCCTGGCATACAGTTTTGAAGGGCATACATTCCATCAGAGTGTGTTGGGGGGTCTTATCAATATCTGGTCATATTCTAACCACAGTGAAGAAAAAGAGAGAATAGGGAGTGGGGTCAGTCTGTAAAACCTCAAGGCTTACCTGCAGTGACACACTTCTTCCAGCAAGACTCACTCTCCTACAAGGTCCACTAACTTCCTAAACAGCATCACCAGCTGACGACCAGGTGCTCAAATACATGAGCCTATGGGGGACAGTTCCTTTTCAAAATATAACAACACCAGATGGATAAAATGCACAATACACTCACCTGGACTACATAAGTAGGAGAATACTGTGGACGTGGTGAGGGCAATTGTTTCACACACTTGACATCTGACCACCCAATGTGTGTCAAGGAACAAACAGGCAGAGAACTCCTGACTGCCTCCAGCTCAGCCATCTCCTCACTGTTGACTTGGTCCACTAGAATCCTATCCACCTGTTAATCCAGATGCTCATCCCTGGGTCTGACCAACCATGTCTGGACTCAGCCCTATAACTCACTGCCATGGTCCTATGCCCCTCCTCCATGTTTACAGAAACCCTGCAGCCCAGTTCTAAGTGCCTAGAGTAGTTCTCTAACTGTGTTACTTAATATCTCATCTAACCTTTTGCAGGGACTCTGTCTCTGTATTAGTTTTCTGCCTCTGCCTCTTTGAACTGTACTGTAGCCTTCTCAACCCTTTGTTAGCCATTTTATTTCACACACACACATACACACACACACACACACACACGTTTTCTGACTTGCAACACACCTAGGAGAGAGCCTCCAGCTTGATCATTAAACACCAAAGAGTGTTTCATTCTCACCTATAAAGCATAAATATTCCTTATTCTTCATGTTATTACCAAAATTTTCTGTCAGTTTTCTTGACGATTGCTGTTCTGATTGAGATGAGATGGTATCTCAAATGGTTTTTAATTTTTAAAATACTTAGTGGTCTGTTGTTTCTTTTTTTGAGAACTGTCTTCATTTCATTTTCTTATCCCAATTGGCGATTGGCTGTATTTTTTGCTTTTCCTCTCCATTTGGGTGTTTAGTTTGTGTAATTCTTTATAAATTCAGGATGTTTTCCCCTGTCTGAAACAGAGCTGGTATTGAATTTCTACTATTCTCTAGGTTTTGGTATCTCTGTTAATAGTTTCCTTTGATGTGCAGAAACTTACTTTTTTTTTTTTTTTTTTTAATTTCAAGTGGTCTTATTTGTTAATTCTAGGACTATTTCCTGAGTTAATGATGCCCTTCTCAGAAACTACTTGCTTTGCTCTCTGTCATTGAGTGTATGCCCTATATTTTCCTATAGTAACTTCAGTATTTCAGGATTTAAATTAGGGCCATTGATTCACATTAAGTAGATTTTGTATGGGGTAAAATATACAGATCTATTTTAATATTTCTACAGGTAGGTATCTACTACTGTCAGCACCACTTGATGAATAGACTAATTTTTTCCACATAAGAATTAAGTCCAAATGGATCAAAGGCCTTAATATCAGACCCAAAACTCTGAACTGCTAGAGGAAAAAGTAAGGGAAACCCTTCAACATATTGGTCTTGGCAAAGACTTTCTGAATATCAACCCAGTTGCTCAGAAAATAAAACCACAGATCAACCACTGGAAATTCATGAAATTACAAAGCTTTTATACAGCAAAGGACACTGTGAATGAAGCAAAGAGGCAACCTACAGAATGGGAGAAAATCTTTGCCAGCTATACATATGATGGAGGATGAATATGTAAGATATACAAAGAACCCAAGAAAAACTAAATAATAAGAAATCAAACAAGCCAATTTAAAAAAAAAAAGGGCTACAGAACTAAGTAGAGACTTTTTGAGGTTATTTTTGGTATTATGGCTCAGTTAAAATGTTTTGGATTATGGGGATGTTTTAACATCACTGGGATTGATTTAAAAAAAAATGGAGATTTTTAAAGCTGGACTGAATCCATAGCATTTCAAATCATGTATGGTTATCAGTTTATGGGGGCCAGGAGCAGAATGTGGAGGTTTGGTTCAGGTGTCCACCATAAACTTAGGTATTCTGAATGCTAGATTGCCTGCTGATGGAGATTTGGGAAGTAATACCTCCTGGAGGGAGTGTAATGTTGGGGGCGGGTTTTATGTGTGTTATAGTGAGTTTCCCCATGCCAGTGTTTGGCCTAATCTCCTGTTGCTACTGTCCACCTCATGTTGGCAAGAAGGTGATGTCCACCCTCTGCTCATGCCATCATTTTCCCCTGCCATCGTGGAGCTTCCCCTCAAGCCTATAAGCCAAAATAAACCTCTTTTTCCCAAAAACCACTCTAGGTCAGGTGATTTCTGCCAGAAATGTGAACGTGACTGCAACAGGCACATTATTACAATGGAGTTCTACTCAGCAGTAAAGAAAAATGAAATTATGAAATTTGCAGGAAAATGGATGGATCTGGAAAGGATTATACTTAGTGAGGTAACTCAGATCCAGAAAGCAAAACACCACATGTTCTCTCTCATACGTGGATCCTAGCTACAAATGAAATAAAACTCAGTAGAACAGGCCAGTAAGCCAGAAAGGGGATATAAAGGGAATATAAATGGAGAGGAGACTTAATTGGATGGTATTGTGTGTGTGTGTGTGTATATATATATATATATATATATATATATATATATATATATACACACATACATACATACATACACACACACACACACATATATATGTATATGTATATGTATATGTATATGTATATGTATATGTATATGTATATGTATATGTATATACACATATGTTTGTAAGTAGAAAAACAGACTAATGGGGGTGAAAAGACCAAAGTGAGGTCAGGGGAAGAGATTGAGTAAAGGAAAGGTTGTGGGAAGACTAATGAAAATCCAAGAGGATATAAAAGAAATCATATGGAAACCTACTTTTTTTGGACAATGGAACACTAAGAAGCCATAGATTGTTACTAGAAATTTTTCCATGCCAGGAATGGAGTGCCTTGCAGTAAGTTGTTAGTCAGGGAGGTCACTGATACCCCAAAACATTACAGGCCATTGACAAGTCCCTTGGTTTCCCACCAGGAATAGATGGTAAGAGCCTATTGCTGAAGACATACTTGAGCTGCAAGGTCACTGAGAAATCCTGCTGGAGGTGAGCTGAAAACCTCCTCCATGTAGACCAGCTGACAGAAAGCTGGAAAAGCTATGCTGCATGCAGTTCAATGGGAGACAGAAAAATCACCAGTGGAGATACACAACAGTGAGCACTTCAAACCTTAAAATTGGCCAACCAGACAATGGAGCCAATGTTTACAATAGCGGCATGTCTGTTATGGGGGAAACCAACCATTCTCTACTGGAGGTTCACTCCATGGAGAGAATACAACCTTGATACTGAAAACCTACAACAGGGGTAGTCATGAGCCCTGGGGGTGTAACATCTGCTGGTGTCTGGCTAAATGTGTATACTATGCTCACCAAACTACCCAGTAAGCATTTCTCTTAATGTTCAAACCCCTATATTAATGCTACTCTCACTTTTGGTTAGAGAAGTTTCTCTTTGCATATGGCAGTGACCATAGGATGACTCAAAAGGCACCATGGTGCTGAGAAGTGACAGAGGAGTGCTCAGCACTGCAATGTCTCGCTCACACCTTCCATGACTCAGGGTCCATGTGGAAGAGGTGGCAGAAAGAATGTAAGATAGGACTCCTTACAAGGTGCTCCTCCAGACACAAAATGGGCTGGATATCCATGACCTCACAGTGCCTAATACTACCTACCCAAGACCATCATAACAGGCAGAAAAGATGATGACATCAAAACAGAGACTGATTGAGAGGGGGAGGGAATATGATGGAGAGTGGAATTTCAAAGGGGAAAATGGAGGGAGGGAGGGAATTACCATGGGTTATTGTCTACAATTATGGAAATTGTCAATAGAAAATAAATTTAAAAATTTTTGTCATCCATTACATGTTTTTGACAACTTTTCCAAAAATTAAGTGACCAAACCCATGAGGATTTATTTCCATGTATGTTGGAAATTGGCCTATTTGTCTGTTTTTGTGATAGTACCAGTCACTGTTGCTGTGTAGTATCATTTGAGGTTAGGCATTGTGTGTAGTGTTTCAGCAGTATCTCCATATGGTTTCTTTGTCAGCTGATGGACTTTAGTGCTGTTTTTGCATTGTTGTTTTTCTAGACATATGAGGAACATCACTGGAGTATTTCCAGGAATTTCATGGACTCTATAGTTTACTTTTGATAATACAGAAATTTTCATATTAATTCTGTCAATCCAGGAACATACATGCTATTTTCATCACCTAATATCTTTGGTTTATTTTCTCAATGTCATAGTGTTAAAGAGGTCTTTTATTTCCTTGGTTAGGTTTACTTATAGGTATTTTATTTTAGAGTTTCTGTGAAGGTGCTATTTTTCTTACTTTCTTTCTCTCCAAGAAAATCTTCTGATTATTGTGTTTATTTTACATAATGCAATTTTACTAATTATACCTAGGAGTTTCCAGATCTTTAAATTATCTAATAATGCTGTCTGCAAAAAGGTATAGTTTGACTTCTTCCTTTTTCTATCCTACTACATTATTACGCCTTTTTCTTGTCTTATTGTTCTAGTTGTTACATTGAACAATATATTGAGTAGAATAGCAAGAACTGGCAAGCTTGATGTGCTCTCAATTTTAGACAAAATGCTCTATTTTTTTCTTGTACAGTATAATGTCAGCCAAAAGTTTATGATTTATGCCCTTTATTATTTTAATGTATGTCCCAACTATTCATGGTTTTGTGATGAGTAAATGTCATGTTCAACCTTATCAAATTATTTTTCTGTATCTATCAAGTGATCTTATGAATTCTATCCCCCATTTTGTTCATGTGGTATGTTAAATATATGGATTTGCATATATTGAAACAACCTTGCATCCCCAGGATAAAACTTTCTTGGTCATGATGAATATTCTTAATGTGTTCTTCCATTTGCCTTGCATGTCTTTGGTTGAAATTTTTTGTGCCTGTGTTAATCAGGGAATTTGGTTTGTTTCCTTTTTTATTGTGACTTTATATTATTTTGATATCAAGATAATACTGGAATGTAGAATATTTTTTTCAATATTTTATTTTCATTTATTTATTTGAGAGACACAGAGTCAGGAGAGAGAAGGAGAGAGAGAATGGGCATGCCAGGGCCTCAAGCCACTATTAACAAACTCCATACACATGCGCCATCTTGTGCATTTTGCTTAAATGGGTCCTGGAGAATTGAACCTAGGTCCTTTGGCTTTGCAGGCAAGTGCCTTACCAGCTAAGCAATCTCTCCAGCCCCCTAGAATAAATTTTGTAGTGTCCCTTCCCTTTCTATTTTGGGTAATAAATTGAGAAGTGTTTGTTTCATTGAAATTTTGGTAGAATTCAGCAGTGAATCTATGTGCTGTTGAGATTTTTGTAGGGAAATTAATTACTTCTCCAATTTCATTACTAGTAATTAAAATGTTTACATTATTTATTTATTTATTTATTATTATTTATTTACATTATTATCCTCCAGCTTCAGTTTTTCAAGGTTGTAGTTTTTTTAGAAAGTTATTACTTTCTTCTAAAATTACCACCTTTTAGAAATATAAAGTTTGAAATTATCTAACATCAACCTGGACTTTACTGGAACATGATGTAAAAGCTTCCCTTTCATTTCTAATTTAATTGTGTTTTCTCACTTTTGTTTTGTTTGTTGTGGTAAAGATTGCCAATCCTGTTAATTTTCTCAAAGAGCTATTAATTTGATTTATTTTGTATATTATTCATTACTTTATGCTCTAATCTTTACCATTCCTTTCCATTTACTTGATTTGGGATAGGATTCTTGTTTATCTAAAGTCCTAAAGTTCACTATTAGTTTATCTGAGATCTCTCTGAATTTCATTCTGAGAACATAGAGCTCTAGGCTTTCCCATTACAAGTGCTTTAACCATGTCCTGGAGGATCCAGTAGGCTGTACTTTCATTCTCTTTTGTTTCTCTGGGATTTTTAAACTTTCTCCCCTGGTTTATTGAAAGATCTACTACTTGTCAAGAGATGTTGCTCAATCTCCATTAACTAGTGGTTTCTATGTTGTCTCTTGCTATTGATTGCTTTTTCTCAGTTGTGTTTTAACAGGAAATATGTGAAGGCTTGTTTTGTGAGTACTATGTGATCAATTTTGAAGAATGTTTCAGTGCCACTCCGAAGAATATATATCCTCTATACTTTGGGTGGAATACTCTGTTTGTATCTGTTAAATCAAGTTGATCTATACACTTAAGATCCGTGTGTCACTAAAGTTTCCTTGATTTTTTTTCCTAAGTTTGGAAAACCTATCTAAATATGAGAGTGGGGTATTGAAGTCTCCAACTCTTTTTGTATTATTCAGAGTTCTCTAAAGGAACAAAACAGATAAAAAGAGTATGTGTGATAAGGAGGAACTATTGGACTAGCTTACAGGACATGGGATGAGCAGTCCAGCAATAGCCTTGGAATGATTATATGCTTTTTCTCACTTTCCAGGTTGCTAAAAATTAATCTCTGTCTTTGTATGTGAGTTGGCATTTTTCCTGTATAGCTTTTAGTATTGTTTATATACTTTAAAATTTTCATAAACTTGCAATGCTGTATGGAGAAGAGATTCTTATCAGTAATATATATTTTAGGTTTCAAATGCTTCTTGTGTTTGGATGAATGTCCTCTTCTTTCTCTACATCTGGGAATTATTCTATTTTAGCTCCATTAAATAGCCAATCTATTTTTTAATATTGTCTAAGTTTGTTCTACTTTACAAATTCTGAGATATGCTTTTGTGGATACAATACAGATATCTTGGAAATGTGGCTTATTTTAAAAAAAATGTCTTTATATATGTGTGAGTATATTACTTTCTCAACTATGTTCTCCATCCTTGATGTTCATTCTCCTTCATTACTTTATCTGTTGGTGATGCTTACTGGGGACATTTTCATGTGATTGACCATTTCTTTCATGTTTTTTTCAATTTATGGTTTGTTCCTTTTTTGGTGATTCAATTTCTTTGCCAAAACTTGCCTACATATTCATGACTTTTGCCTGAAAGTGACTCACTGTTTCATTCAATTTTGGAGCCTGAAGTTTTGAATATATGTATCTTTAGTTCCTTCTTCTGTCTAGTTGAGATGTCCACTTGATTGCTTTTAAAAGTAGGGCTCTGAATTCCTTCTCAGGAGTTTCAACTATGCTGGTGTTTCTCACTTCTATTATAGGGGAGTTGGCAAGTTGGGAACATGTCAGGTTGGCTTGATCCATTATCTTTGTGATTTTTTTGCTACACTTTCTGCATCTCTGGGGATGGATGTGTCTCCCAAGTTACATTATTTCTATTTTCCCAGCTCTCTCTGGTGTTTTGATTTGTTCGATTTGAATTCTCCTAAAGGGTAAGCTTTTACTAGGAAGTAAGTTTTCTACAAGGTTTTAGTGGGGATACACAGTGTTGATCTCCACTATTTGTTTGTACTTCCATCAGAGACCTACTCTTCACATTACCCCCATATCCATATTTCATTGGGGTACTGGTTGGAAGAGACAAGGTCTAAAGATTTCTGCTTGTTCTTTTAAAGAACAAAGGGGGGCTGGAGAGATGGCTTAGTGGTTAAGCGCTTGCCTGTGAAGCCTAATGACCCCCGTTCAAGGCTCGGTTCTCCAGGTCCCACGTTAGCCAGATGCACAAGGGGGCGCACGCGTCTGGAGTTCGTTTGCAGAGGCTGGAAGCCCTGGCGTGCCCATTCTCTCTCTCCCTCTATCTGTCTTTCTCTCTATGTCTGTCGCTCTCAAATAAATAAATAAAAAATTTAAAAAAAAAACAAACTTAAAAATAAAAAAAATAAAGAACAAAGGGTATGTAGCAACATTTATTTCACTTATGTGGTGATATGGGGAAGAAATGGGTAGAAAAGGAAGGGAAAGTTGAATTTCGGGTGGGAAGTTAGACAAATCCAAGGTTGGATGGAGACTATCATAGTTACAAAAATGTACAGAAGTAGTTTCTGTGGGTGTATAACATGAGGCACAGTCATGAAGGTCCATTTAGTGAGAGAAGGCTTAAATCCAGTAGCTTAACAATTAATGCAGAAAACTGAGAGTATTGCTAACAAAAATAGGTCATTAGACTAAGCTATTAATAAATTAAAACAAATGTCCAAACGTCAACAAAAAAATATAACCAACAAATATTAACACAGCAAACCAATAGAAATGAGAAAGAAAGAAAAAGAGAAAAAGAAAAAGAAAAGGAATGTCAAGAAAAGGAAAATGGACTATATGGAAATGATAGGTAATGGTCCTAATTTTTTCCCCTTTATTGGGATAATGTTCTTCCTCTTTTAAAAAGGACTGCATTTTGCATCAGCTTGCACAAGTTGGGGGAGATGTGCTATACTCAGGTCAATGAAATTAAGCCTTTCAAATAAGTAAATCCTCCGTAAACTTAGAACTTCTGTTATTGTTTCCCTTCCTGGAACAGTCTGTCCCCTGGGCCACATGCAATTCAACCTCAATGAGTTTGAGATAAGACCTCCGTCAGGCTGGTCGTTCCACAGTGAAGACACTGGAGGTTTATAAATGCCGGCCCACTTAACAGGAGAGGGGACTTACTAGCGTCTCTACCCAGCTCAGGCTTCCTGGCCTCATGTTTGTTTCCTGCGTTGTGCTACTGTGGTTTCCACCAATCGGCATCTTCTTTTCCAGATTTCCATATCTAAGTCTTTATGGAGTTCACTTTGTAAAGACAGTGCATGAATTCTGTGGGGCGGGGTGGCTAAGACTGTATTGTCCCCAAAGTGCCCTGGTTGCTCTGCCCAGAGTGTGTTCCCCAATCAGGAAACAGGAGCAGCATGTCTGGGGATTACTGCGGCTGTTTGCCAGGGACTGTTGTCCACCACGAAGATCTTAGCTGTGTATCACAAGTCCAGGGAAACAAGAAGGTCATTTGGAATCTCTAACAGTCATGACTAAAGAACTACTCCAATACACAATATAATTCAGGTGCCAAGACCAAAAAATAAAATAAAACATATGCAGGGAACAAAATGAAAAGAAAAGCACCAACTCACAAAAACAAACGTATAGGAACAGAGTAGCATCAGATTTTCAACAAAAATTCTAAAACCAAGGAAACATGGAAAGGCATTCTTGCCAATCAAATTGCCAAGTTATAAAAGAAGTCAAGACATTTCAAGTCAGATTTGATATTTGCAAAGTTTCCAGAGTGACTAGTTGGCAATAAGAGAACTTCTTTAGCAAATGATGTTGGACAAACTCAATATAGACATGTAGAAGAATGATCCCTGTCTCTCACCCTGTACAAAAATCAATGTAAAATAGATCAAAGGCCTTAGTGGAAAACTTGGAAGTACAACTGCTGGAGGGAAACAGTCAGAACACTGCAAGATATTCAAGATATGGGAACAAGCAAGGATTAAAAAAATAAAAAAGGTAGCTCAGGAAAAATAGCAAGAAATGACAAATAGAATCACAGTAAATTAAAATACATGCACCAAAGAAAACAGTCAGCAAACTGGAGATAAAAGTGGTGAGAATGGAAAATACTTCCCAATGATACATTGGACAGAGGTTTAGTATCTAGAACCTATACTGAACCAACACTAAAATCCGCCATCCAGTCAATAAATGGGTACATCAACTGAACAGATAGTGGTCAAATGAAGCCAATGAACATATGAAAACAATGTCCAACAGCTTCAATTATCAGGGAAATGCAAATTAAAACTACATTTAGATTCCATCTCACCCATTCAGGATGACCACAGTCATGAAAAACCAATGTCAAGAAGGATATTGGAACAAAGGAGCCCTGTTTGTGGTTTAAACATGTAAAGAATGTGGAACCTTTAGGAAGTGTAGCTTTACCGGACAATGTGGATCATGAGGAGCAGTCTCAGGTTTTATATCCTGACCCAACTTTCTGTTCATTCCTTCTGTTTCCTGACTGTGGGCTTCCTTCTCCTGCTGCCAAGATAGAATTTGTCATCTTGTAACTATAAGTCAGAATAAATGTTTCCCATCCTTCAATTGCTTCTGGTCAGATATTTTTTACAATAACAAGTAAAGGAACTAGTCGATACCCCTATGCAGTGCTTCTGTGGATTTTAAGTAGTACGTCAACTATGGAAATCAGTATTGATGTTATTCAAAAAAACTAAAAATAGAATTAGAATGTGATCCAACTATAGCACTTCTGGAAGGAACTTAACACACCACAGAAATACACATTCATGATTATTTCATCACTACCCCTGATAGCTAAGGTATGGGAAGAGCTTAAATGTCAATCCAAAGATGTGTGGGTAAAGGAAATGTCGTGTATGTGCACAATGGAATTTTATCCAGCCCTCAAGTAAAATGGAATTAAGCCATTTGCAAGAAAATGGCTAGAACTGGAGATCATAATATTAAGCAAAATAAACCAGAATCAGAATAGCAAATATCACATTTTTGCTCATAACCAGAAGGTAGATTTTAAAAGCAAAATGGTATACACTAGCATAAAAAGAGACTGGAATGGAGATGTATATGAGCAAAATGCAATGGTATATAATATGAAAATAACATAATGAAACCCATGATTTTGTATACTAACTGGAAAAAAAGGCTTAAACTTCATTTCCATTTTATTGCTACTTATCTTCAAGCTAGTAGCAATATTCTATCTCACAAGGGACTAAGTAGTATTTTTAGTACAGAAACAAAAATGATTTTCTTTAGCTTTGGTGTGCGGTCTAAAATGACCCATGAAACTCCATCTCAGTTTTAATTTTTTTTTTAATTTTAGCATGGTTTTGTTTACAGAATTTTGTGGAGTGGTAAGTAATCTGTGTATCTGTTTTGGAATCAATGTCATACTCTTCCTAGGAAGAAAAAAACTTTAATAATAACAGGGCATCCTGGAACATTAACTCATTTATTGTTTCTTCTTCAAATTCAAATTAGTTCCTTCTACAGATCCAGAAGGTACAGTCAGGAGTGACAGGGAGGTACTCTACCTCACAATAGCATTTTCAATGAAGGCAAATGGAGGCTAATGTCAACTTTAGTAACTTCAAGGAACAAGTTACTTTCTCTTTTGTTGTTACTGCAGTTACCAAACCTAGCCAGTACAATAAAACGGTTTATTTTCTCTTCCAGTATCTAGAAGCTTCATGATGGCAAGGAATAGGATGGCTTGTAGAGATTAGACATCACTTCTTCCTCAGCAGAAAGAGCCAAGCTCTGGCAACAGGGAGCTGGCTATACCACCTGTTATAGACAGCTTTACAATGCTAGGATGGGAATCCAATCAAATAGTTTTATAGGAGGAAAGGATTTATGTCATGCTTAGAGATCCAGAGGAAGTTCCATCAGTGGCAGAAGAACCTGACTTCTATCAGAGAGAAATCACCACCAATCAGAAAAAAAAGCAAGCAAACAAACAAACAAACAAACAAACAAACAAACAAACAGCCAGCACAGCAGGGACCCTGCCAGAACTCAGACTTCTCTATATATCCTTTGGGCTGGAATTCAGATCTGTCCTCAGTGACACCTTCCAGCAGGTTGCTTGAGACATAAGTAGGAAGTTTAACCTCAATAAAAAAAAAAGAAAAATACTAGTGGCTATGGGGACATGCATTCAAACTACTATAGTACCCCACAGCATGTCCCCAGAAACACTTCTTCCAAGGTCTCACCTCCCAAATTGCCATCAGCTGTGTACCAAGCATTTAAAACATATGAATGTTTAAGATATATCTGATTCAAGCAACCACACTTGTAAAATTTAAAAAACATATTACCTGGCTCCAGAAATATATTACGAATGTTATTATATGGTCCACATTTTGAATGGTCTAGGTATATGAAATATGGCCTAATGTTTTGTCTTTTGTAAAACTAACCTACGTTCATGGCTTTGGTAGCTGATAAACTTGTATGAACAGTAAAATGCGCAGTGTGTTTGTCATAGAGGCTTCATTGTGTCTGAAAACTTCAGGGTGGAGGGATAAACATGCTCACAGTGTCTGAAATGTCAGTCCATCACTTGAGGAGGACTTTCCAGAAGAGCTTATGTCACCATGTACAGGAAGCAGAACAAGAACAGTAACAGTAAGTGGCCTGCTTCTTCTAACCTGGCCCAGATTCCAGAGTACAACCATCTACCAATTGTTAGTTCAAATTTGAATCCAGCAATGAATTAAACCATTTGTTTGGTCAAAAGTAATAATAATCTAGTCTTCTATGGAAAAGCCCTCACACCCAGAGGTATCCTTTACTATATCCTAAGAATTTCATAATCTAATAAAGTTGGCAATCAAGATTAATCATTAGAGGCTGGAGAGATGGCTTAGCAGCTAAACATTTGCCTGTGAAGCCTAAAGACTCCGGTTCAAGGCTGGATTCCCCAGGACCCAGGTTAGCCAGATGCACTAGGGGGCGCACATGTCTGCAATTCGTTTGCAGTGGCTGGAAGCCCTGGTGCACCCATTTCTCTCTCTCTCTGTCTGTCGCTCTCAAATAAATACAATTTAAAAAAAAAAAAAGATTAATCATTAGGCTGGAGAAGTGTCTCAGCAGTTAAAAGTGCTTATATGCAAAGCCTGATAGCCATAATTCAATTCTCCATATAAGCCAGATGCAGGAAGTGTAACATGTATCTGGAGTTTGATTGTAGTCACAAGAGGCCCTGCTGTTCCTAGTCCTTCTCCCCTTTTCTCTCTGTTTCTCTCTCCCTGCTTGCAAATAAATAACAATAATAAAACATACTAATCATCACAGAAATTACATGGAGTCATTAAATCACCAGGTAACATTGTCTGTGGGTCTGCTGCCATACATAAAGTGTATTGTTGATCAAAATATTACCATGTAAACCATAACCTTATTTACACCAACATGTATTGTAGAACATGAGTTCATATTGAAGGCTCTAGTTCAAGTGACATTAATAGAGCATAGAATATATTCCCCCTTTCTAAATGTATACTTTCTCTTTCCTGCCTTAGAGAAAGCTCTTTGTATTCACAGTTTATGTACTTTTTGCTCAATCATAGAACATAAAAAGTACTATCAGAACTGCTGAAGCGTCTGAGACATCCATGTACGTGTAGGCTTGGTTTGACTAAGAGCTACAGCTATTGCATGAGGTTTAAAATGAGTTCACATTTACAACAGCCCATAGTTCATTTGGAATAAGAAGTATCCACGGTGATGGTACTCAGAATTGGTTCCAGGTGGCAGGTGACCTCTGCTCCACCACCAATAGTTTTCTTAGACCACACAATAAAGACACTTAGACCTCACTGTACTTTCTCCTTCCATAGTAATCAGGAAAGATTACCAAGGAAAATCACTGCAAAAGGAAACCTAGAAATAAATGCAATGAGATAATAGAAAGTATCCCTGAGCTGTGGAGTAACTGAAAAGAACTAATAAAATGGTAAATGAAGCTGAAGCCTCCAAAGGAGATCAAAGATATACATACTGAAGATGTGATATTCAAAATATGAAAATTTCATGAAAAAGTAAAGCACAAACTTGGGCTGGAGAGATGTCTTAGCAGTTAAGGCACTTGCCAGCAAAGCCTAAGAACCAAGATTTGATACCCCAGGACCCACGTAAGCCAGATGCACAAGGTGGCATGTGTGTCTGGAGTTCGTTTGCAGTGGCTGGAAGTCCTGGTGTGCCCATTCTCTCTCTATCTGCCTTTCTCTTTGCTTCTTCCTCTTCCTCTCAATTTAATAAATAAAAAATATTTAAAATTCTTACAAAGAACAATAAAAACACAAATTCAAGGAGATAACAAAAATATAGAAGATATTGTATTCTCATGAACATAGACAAATAAAAAAAGGTAATATAAAAGAACTCAGAAAAGACTCATATGTTCATAAGCAACTTAGTTTGAAAAGTAATTTGGGAAGCATAATTCTAACAATTTGTAAAATATCTATATCCATAATGAAAATGAAATTTATTAAATAAATTATAATATATGCATCTCATTTTTCACTTAAGTCAAAACAAATCAAAGACTTAAAAGGAAAAGCTAAAAATCCTATATTGCTCTCTCAAGAAAAACAAATAAGAAAATCTATGGTTAATCAAGTCAGAAGAATAAATTTGTCAATTTGGCTTTCTTAAAATTTGTTTTATTTTCCCATCAGCTGATATTGGAAGAATAAAGTGACACTTTACACAAAACAAGCATGTTTTAAAATTAAATGTATGACAAAGGACTAATTTCTCTAATATTAAAAAGTTATTTAAAATCAGTAACAAGAAATCAAACAGCATGTTTTTTTTTTCTAATGGAGCAAAATATTTGTATATTTTTCAAATAAAACTAATCAACTTCAAATAATTATGTGAAAAGTGGCCAACATCATTGGTCATTTAAAAATAGAATTTAAACAGTCATAATATATCATTATACATTTACTTACTAAATGGTAATAATTGAGTAAACAAACCACAAGACTTTTTGACAAGCTGAAAAAAACCTTCATATACCTGAGGAAATATAAAATATTGCAACCAATTGGTAAGCTAGTTTGATAGTTTCTTCCTTAAAAATTTAGGGTCTTTTGATCATGAATATTTTATGTATTTAAGAACTA